>NC_069135.1:32750755-33050755 GCF_026914265.1 Mya arenaria | reverse complement strand
TTCGGGGCAATGTTATGTTCTTAATATGCACGTTTCTATGATCGCGATTTGAGCATCTAGTCATTTAATGCTAGATCATCACGTCATATCCGTTTTTAAAGCATACGTTTATTTTTTAATTAAATACAGATGTCAAATGTACCCAGGGCTAATTATTCTATATTTCAGAATAATCCTAAAATGAAGCATTTACAGTTAATATTAACTCGATATACCCTTCACCATTGCAACTTAATAAATCGAATACATCCAATCTAAAAGCATCCTATTTTGATCTGCAATTCGAAGTCAGGAAAGATAAATTGAATATCAATCTTTATGATAAACGTGATGATTTTAATTTCAAAATAATTTATTACCCTTTAGACGGAGATGTTCCTAGTTCACCATCATATGGTGTTTTATTGCACAGTTGATAAGATTCGCTAGAATACTTACATATGTCAAAATATTTAGCTCTCGCAGTAAATTTATGACGGAAAAACTTCTAAAACAGGGTTTCAGATGTCATAAATTAAGGAAAAGTTTGTTAATGGTCATTATACTATTATATCAAAGTATAATAGTAGTCTTAAATCGCCGATTGCTAAAAGTATTGCTCATCCAGATTTTAATGGTGATGTAAAAAGGAAAATTCGTAAAATTAAAATGTTTTTAGCAGCTAGTTGGGCAGATTGACTCAATGAATTGCTTTTATTTTGTTTTAACCGTGGATATAGCGAGAATACTTTAAAAAGTACTTGCCTTCTTGTTTTTCATGATAAATTCCTCATAGAAAATATAATGTTCAATATGGCGTCCTAACATAACTAAACGTTCAGAGTTTTGATTTCATTAAAATTGTGCAGATTCGTGTTATCTTTAAAACCGTTTTTGGTTTACTATGAATGTTCCAGCGTGTGACGTTTCGTTCTTTCAAATTTTACTTAGGTAATCATTTTGGAAAAAGATTTTTGCAAATATGTGTCGTGCTTTTATTTTTAATAATGATTTCTTAGTTTATTCTCAATTTTAGTACAATGGTGCTTTTCATTATGAAACTCTATGATCACACGGTTTCAAACCTTTTATTTGCTAAGGCAAACTGTGTGTGATGTTCATAGTTTCAAACAATACCTGCATCGTATATTTGAAAAGTTTTTGCAATAGGTACTCTGCAATTTATTCATTCGTCTGCAGATAGAGTCGGGATCCCTTATCATGATTTGATTTTATTCTTGATTGTTGAGATAAGAGTGAAGTTGTGCACACAAACTAGTTAATACTTATTTGAAAAACTACAGAAACAAGCTCAGTAGCAAAAAGTAACTTATACCCGGTTTAATGGCACTGGGTAAACGCCAAAGACATAGAACACAAAAACAAAAAATCACAAACAAGAAGCATGGAAGAACAGTATAAATCTCCCAGTAAATTAACATTTTACTGACCGTTCCAAGGCGGCACCTATTATATAAACAATCCTTGATAAACACACGTAGTTTTTTATATAGTATATATACACTGTGTTGTTTGTGGAGTTTTGTGTTGTTGTACCATGTTTCTGGTTGTTTATTTTGTGTTCTACGTCTTTGGCGTTTTCCCCGTGTCATTAAATGGGTTTTATGTTTAAACTTTCAGCTACTAAGCTTATTTCTGTACAGTGTTTCATATAAATATTTAGAAAGATATGATATCAATGCTCACAACCGTAAATATCATAATTTGCATGTGAGTTTTATATATGTTAATATATATGAATACTGGACATGACTGTTTTAAAAATAATGAAAGTTATAATTTTACACATAAAAAATTATATACAAGTACAACAGTGAATTGTTTTACAAGTCAACATACAACTATTATCAAAATGTATGTCCAAAATAATAAATGATACTGATTTATGAAAATAAAAGTTTGATTATCGTATTTATGACCTTGGCTAACGAAACAAAAGTTAATAAACGTGATATCATTCTACTGTTGAACATCTATGAACAATGTAAATACTGATGTGAATCAAAGCGCTTAAACCGTTGAATGGCTTTTGACCGGTAACATTTTGTGAGTATAGTCATGTAATTGCAAAATATATGTATTAACATAAACATCTAAAGATAGTATATGCTCGCTCATAGTTTCCTTCGCAAAAACGTTTAGGTTTAATGTTGATTCTCAATGAGATCATGAAGTATAAGTCACATGAAATGTGGAATACGCCAAATAGTTACTTATATGGTATGGAGTAATACTCAAAATCATATAAAACCTTATCTGGAGCTTTTGTTTCATAAACAATGCACTTTCACGGATAAAGCATTAATGATTTTTTAGTCAAATCTACTCTACACTTCAAACTCGACTTGAGGCGTATTTAATTTACTAACAGGGTATGCAGGTTTAACCAAATGCATCCCAACAAAATTCATTGGACATATTAATTAGGTTTATGTTTAAGACTTCTTTCTACAACGCCAAATACCTCTGGGTCGAATCACCCACATACTATTTCTTCCCTGTATGTTTGATGTACATTTATCTTAGTAATGCCCTCAACATATGTCACTCGTGGACAAAATGAACAGATTTATATCAGTATTGTTTTTAAATATGCATATGCATTATGCTACATGCTCAAGATATTGGACTGAAATTACTGAGACAAACTTAGAAATATTCACATACTTTCCGTTTCATTCGGCACTATGACAAAAATTGTAGCAGGTCGATAGCCTGTCAACGCTTTACGCGGTTTGATTTGAATTGTAAAAGTGTACAATATTCATTTAGTAACTGGTTAAAAGGTAGTATGTACTTACACAAGAGAATGGTTTTATGCGACACACATTTTACAAACACAATTAAAAACTAACAATCTCAATAAAAAATGTCAAGTAATAGCCGTTTTAGGCAATTTAAAACAAAGAAATTATACTGTGAAAAAACTGATTGTAGGATAATATGAAGTATCATAACTTCAATTAAAACATTATGGTTTGATATCTTACGCCTTAGCATACGGCTTAGCATTTTATAGCATCATAATACGATCCATATTTTTCCGTCTTTTAACGAGTTCTCAGAGTTTATTTCCGGGGAATAAACCTGTCTGAATGCGATGACCCACATTCTATTCTTAACTACATTATACATGTAGATATTATCGGTCCCTGACCGAAGCAAAATCTAAACACAGGTATACAATACATGTATTTATTGGATTCAGTACGCGTTCATTTTGCAACTATTTGCGGATTCTGCTTTTCTATATTGCGTTCTGTAACTCGCCGATATCAAAATATATTTCAATTGCGTTATATTACGAAAAACGCAGTGTTTCCAAACTATATTAACCGCATAACATAGACTGAAGACTCACTACGGTGCTACTTTTAGCAAGCTGATCAATATGCAGAATCCGTAGCAATAATTGCAGATTGCTTACTAGGTATTTTCGATGTTAATGTTAATGTAAATTAGGTCGTTGACAAACGCAGTTCTAACCGCACTGGGGTTGATACGCCCGTGCGCGCATTAATTCGCCAAAAGTTAAAAATGTTATGTCGATCTGCCGATGCGATTTCAGAGATACGGTTATAAAAGTCTGCAAGCCTAGCAGCCTACAGCCTAAAAACTACAGAAACAAGCTTAGTTGCAAAAAAGTTTAAACATAAAGCCGGTTTAATGGCACTGGGTAAACGCCAAAGACAAAATCACAAACAAGGAACATGGAAGAACCGCACAAAACTCCACAAACAGCACAGTGCATATATACTATGTAGATATATTTACCTTTGTTCATATGTAGCATATTCATTGGTATTGCTTCAGCTAAGCCATTATAACATGATCATATCGATACAATTTTGATGGGATTGTTTTATTTAAGAGAAAATCTTAATTGTATGACCTCCAAAACCATTAACATATATCTTATCAAGACTGCCATATCTTAATTCATCGACATTGTATCCGTTTTATACAGCGACCATGTATCTTTCATACCAAACATGCCAGCTTTCTCAATTTCAAGAAATTCATCTCTTCACAATAGCGTCTTGTTATCTTGAAATAAGAGAAGATCCGTGTACTTAAGTTGTCAAAAGACTAGACACTAGTGATTATATAAATAGTTCTTTATGTGGCTAAAACCGAAAAACATATTTTCGTCTCTGTTATTTAAAAAAAACTTACATCTAAAGATATTTTAGCAAAACAAACTTATGATCAGCAAGGCGTATATTCATGATTAATTGTATTTACAATGTCACAATATGGGAAAAAACGGTTTAAGTGTGAAATAGAATATACAAAAAAATAAGATAAAAAAACCCTTACCGCTTTTACTGCAAATAAGCTGGTTACTTCCTTGTCAGTCTCACATCCTATTACCATTTATACTGCACGGTTCAGTTTTTAAGCTGCGAACAATGGTTAAATAGCGGGTTAAGTTTAAATTAAGCATCCTTGTTATCAATCATATTGTATGCATCTTAACATTTGAAAGAAGTTGTTATTGTGGAATTCAAATAAGCATTCCACGTTATCAAGCAAATTATGTGCATCATATTATTTGAATAAACTGGTGAATATGAAATTCAAATCCCATCCCACTTAAAACGCGTATAGCAAATATAAGTCATACATCATGGTTTCAAAACAAATCATGATTCGCATGTCAAAGTAGAATATAGGGACACGTATATGTTTTGCACGAAAATAGTTTCAGATCATCCACAGCAAGTGTGAACACCCGTTTTACAACGGGGTTGGCCTCGTCCATGGGCATATTTGGCTGTCTGATGGAAAGTTATGCTAGTGTCGATTAAAAACAAATATATATGGCAGATATCTTTCTCATACTGTTCTTTATGTTAACATAAATAACTGACCGCTTCAATATCAACGTCAAGGTCAATACTTTAAAGGCAAAGAGCTGAGATATTTTATTCATTTGCTTACACAAGGGTCTGTAGAAAGTGCCAACTGATGAAATTCTCTTTTTAAATATGCAGTTACTTTTCAATGTAATGTTTTTTTTTATGATTTTACAAAAACAACTTAGTAATATCCAAATGAATCCGACACATTTGTATCTGACAAGAAAATATAGTTAAAGAATTGAAATATACCTGCCACACAAGCGCAAACTACCCGTAATTCATCTTAGAGTTCGGACACTAAAAATTCGGACACCCATTATTATTTTCAAAAATCAATTTTGCGTACCTAATTTTCGGACATCCAAAGGACATCGATTATAACTTTCATAGTTACTAAGTCTCACAGTGTGTGTGTTGTTGAGTTTATAAAGGTCTGCCTGCGCCCTGTAGTGGCTGCATTATGGCTTGACCCCGTCACATCCCCTAGTGTGACGGAAACATATTTTTGATGCCAAAGGGGGAGTTTTATTCCCACCTTTTTGTGGGATAATCGCCAAAGTAGTAATTTTGAACCCCAAATGCGTCAGGCCCTACGATGAATGACATCTAAAGTGGTCCCACAGCTCTGTAAGTCTTACAGACAAAGCTTATTGATCTTTATCCTTACAATGTATTTGCCTGGCTAGATTACCTAACCGTATACATCACTGTGACAAGTTAATTAGTTACTACCCATCCTAAACGATTTATTGCCTGTTGAAAAGGAAGTGTGATCCGCCAATAAACTTTGAAACTTGTACCCCACTTTTAATATAGACTTAATGAAGCAATAATCGTACAGTTATACTTATTGAAACATCAATAGAACAATAAAAGTCAACACATTCAATGATACAGGTAACTATTTAATGTGATGAATTAAAGTTAGAAATGCAATACTGAAGTTACAATCGAAAACACCACCCAGACACATTAATCCTGCATAACAATGTCCAAGCTCTCCACGAGATCCTCGTGTGTATAACTGTGAGTTATGTGACGTCACACAATGTGACTGTTTGATCTGAAGCTGATAGAAGGTGTTTATTCATTTCAATTCATGTATAAAATGGTGTTGAATGGGATTTTTATTAACTTGATGAAGGAGTTACACTTATAGGCGTAATAAATAAGTTTATAACCGTTGATAACTACGGATAAATTAATAAGTGGTAAAATGCAAACATGAAGAAAAAAGGCAGGTTTAACATACATGTAAATAAACTAATAATTTTCTATGAATTCGGACAGCGAACAAAAATAATTATTTTAAGGTGTCCGAACTCTAAGGTGAATTACGGTAAATACAATCAGAAATCCAACTCTAATATTGTCAACTTTTCGTATACATTTCGTAACAAATGCTTTTCGTACCCAAATTACCTTTTTTCTCAGAGAAAAATAGGTTAGTGTCGGCGGGAAAAAATAGGATAGGTCGGGTAACTTGAAACGCACCTATTTTTTATTTGGCCTAAGGATATAAGTGATGCACTGAAAAAGTTCAAAATCAAGTTCAAAAGCATTTGAATGTCAAAATGCAAATATGACCAATATCGACAGCGCTATTACATATTTTTTCATTAATAGAATCACTAAACGTTTTTAATTATATTTCATCTCTTTTGTAACACAAATATCAATATAATAATAATAATATCTTTATTTTAAGAAGGTGACATATTAAGATCATGTACAAAACTACAGAATCTTATTTTCGATATGGCCCTCTGAAACAGAATGAAAATATGGCAAATAATCATAAGACAAACATGAAGACGATGCTAACAACGATGACGATGATGATGATGATTATAAGTATGCTGTTGATGCTGACGATAATGATGCATATGATGACATGATGATGATGTTGAATCAATATTAGACAGATACTCTCAGTTAAATATAATTATGAATAAAACATCACAATTTGTATAATCACAAGTTTCCTATGAGGTACTGTTTGACCTTTATTTTATACGTATTAAAGTTTTTTGATTCTCGTATTTCCAAAGGTATATTATTCCAAACAATTCTGCTGTAATATGTAAACGATGCTTTCATATAATTAGTACGAGGTCTAGTTTGCAAAACAATATCTTTGTGTGCCATTGATCTTAGCATATATACATTATTGTCTGAAACTGTTACTAATTCTGACATATATGATGGAGCCATGCTATTCAACGTCTTGTAAACTAATACTGCTGCGTGGTATTTACATCTATCCGAGAAGTTTAGCCATTTTAGTTCTTTAAATAGATTTGTTGATGAATCTCGTTTAGATTTACCAAGTATGATTTTTGCAATTCGTATATAATTCCAATATAACAATACGATGGCCCTATTTAAGCGCATGCAGTGCTTGACAGGATCATATAAAATGTTTACGTCAGCTTTGTGTGCTGTAGTCCTATCCATCCGGATGTATCACTTTTGAATTTAATTTCATTATTTTTTCCAACCCGTGTTATTATTCTAGTTACGATCAACCCCAAAATAACATATTTCCAAGGTAAAATAAGTATTGAGAAAGCCAAATCGTGTTTATATAAGTCGACTGAATGGGTCCCTAGCAGTCCTCTGTATCCCAATTGTGGTTACATTCAAGCCGAATCATTATCAAACACGCCATATATACAAATTATTTTCTCAACTATTTGTAACTTTTATTCTGGCTTAAGGACATTTAAAAAATATGTTAAAATAACGAAAATGTGACCGATAACGTGGCTGTGTTAGTTACCAATGACTTCCATTTCAAATCCAAAAAATATATCAATAATCGTGTCCAATGCCTTATCGTTCTTGGCTAATGCGACCTAGGCCATTTGTTCCCACTCCTTGAAAACCATACATGAGATATTAGTTTAAATATCAACTTTATTGTATATGAAGAAAATATCATGCCCACGAGTAACTCATTCCGAATTGGTTTGGACGTGGGCTTTCGACAATGAAGAGAACATGATAATTATGTTAGATTTCAATTCACTTCATGTGGCCAATTGTCTCAAAGGGTGTGAGTAGAACAAAGTAAAACGCACTAATGTTATTGGCCAATATGTCAATATACTGACATACATGTATAGTTAACAAAACATAAGTTTAATTAGCATTAATGTTGTGGCAACATCATAGCCATACAAAAAATAACATACAATGAAATACAGTGGTACAAGTACACAAGAACACAAACTTTTACACGGAAGAAGAGTAAACATTTAATTTCCACTTCTGTTGCAAAATGAAAAATATACAGTGGAAACTCACAAAACCGGATCTCCACAAAACCGGAATCCTCGGGATACCGGACATTTTTCAGAGTCCTGGTTTTCTCCTTCTATTTTCAATGTAAAAAATCCCTACAAAACCGGAACCCCGGAATTCCGTATACCGGACAAAAAAAATCGAGAAAATTCGTTAGTTGTCAACGTAATTTGATCTCACAAAACCGGACGTATATTTGTTAAAATATGTCAAAATGATTTTGTGTATTAGGAATTCGCGAATCGCGTGTAACTTTGTGTTGACAGCCTGTGCGTCGTAAAATATTGCACCTGTGATGTTGTGATAACTCGATAATCGATAATGACGATTGCGCTGTTGATTGACTGCCGCGCCATAATAAAACGATAATCAAACTTGTGAAAAGAAAATTGATTGAAACATGATTTTGCTTGTCGCAGAAAATAAAGAACTAGAAACGGTTATTAAGTGATCATTTTGGAGGGTTGTTTTATCTAAAGACTTCTGTACAAACATTGATAAATTTAGATGTAATTTTGGCGATTTAGTTATCATAAGGTTTTCGAATTTTGTTAATGTTGGCCATCTTCAGTAAAAATTGCTTAAATACTTTTTTTCGCAGTTCTCTGTGTTTAGGGCAAACTAGAAGGAAATGGTATTCATCCTCAATAGTTCTCATGTTACAATTATTACAATATCTTTCGTGTCGACGAGTATTAGTATATCTGCCTATTTCTATTTGTAGATTGTGTATATTTAATATAAACTAAATATACGAGACTTAGTATAAATAAAGCATTGGTGTCCTTTTAACATGCATGACCATTACACAAACATACATTTTGACTCAAGAAAAAAAAAACCTTTCATCTCCCTTAACTATTCTATTCTTAGGTTTTTCCTTAGTAGATAAGGACCTTTTTCAAATCTTGAAATTTGGGGGAAAATATAAGAAATAATTAAGATTTCATTTCATAAAATTATTGCCTTTTTCGCTCAAGTACATTCTGTCTCACAACTGCCCTTGAACTGAAAAATAAAATGTCTTCACAAAAGCTCAACTGGATAATTTAGCTACCTGCAGTGAATATTCAATTTGAATACTTTTGGGAATGATTTACGTGTATGCAACCTCGGTATCAAAGAGCAAGATAATTATAATATAAGTGTGTTTTCAGATGAACTACCGGGAATGGTAATTTTTGGTGCAAAAACAACACGAGCGAGTCTGTTTAAATATACTGTTACATTTGAAAGAAAGGTTCGTTTACAAGGCAAACTTAACACGATGTCGTGTAATAATCTAATAGAATATTAAGAATGTCAGACTATTCAAAAACAATGCTAGGAAACATGAGCAGCATAAAATGTATACCGATTTAAAAATAATAATGTTTTCCTTTCAAATGCTTATATCTTATATTTAAAAAACATGAAGGTAACTGACACGAGCACATGCTACAAACAAGAGGCATTGACATTTGCGGTTCCGCCTTCCGTCTGGACTTTCTGTGAGGGTCGTAAGATAACGGTACTGGAGGCCATAGAGTGCGAGGCTGAGCTAGAACAGGAGAGAGATGTCATAGACGAAAGTAAGTATCAAATCGTTGATTTCGATTACTTTGCATTGACACTGAAACACAGTCTAGTTCGACTAAAATGGTTTTCAGACGGAATGACCTTAGAGTGATGTTATAGTTTAGGTGTTGACATTTCATCCAAAGGATTGTGGGTACGATTTTCAATAGGGGAAATTTTCTCATGGCTTCTCAATGTACACCAATACTGGTTCTAGGGCTTAAAACATTGTTTGGTTAGGGTTACATCTTTTTCAAAAATAGGTAGGGTAGGTAGGCTTTTTTTATTAGGTTTATATAAGAATGTCATTTTCATCATAGCGGAATGGTGTTAAAGTTATCTTCTAAGTAAGCATATAAGGTTTTAAACTACAAATTGAAATGCAATTAAAAAAAAATAATATTAATTTTTTTTTTTTTTTTTTTAGTTTTTCATTTTTTTTTCAAATTGACTATACAAACGGTAGGGTCGGCGCCTATTCCGTAGGTAGGGTCGGGTAACCCGAACCAAATATATTTTTTTAGGCCTAGTGAGAGTAATTATATAAGCTCAGCTATAGGCTTTCGTCACAAACGATCTGAAATAACACTTCTTTATAATGTTCGATCCTCATTTTATAATGATCGTTTCAGGCACCGGGCTCTACACCGGCTATATTGTTGTTGTTTTTAAACTTGAATATAAAAGTTATAATATTTTGACATATTGTTTAACAAATCTACAAGAAACAACCCTTTATGCTTTTGCCAAAAAACTTCATTCCCCATGTTGCCTGATTCTACAGACTTATAATTGTGTTATCATTGCTATGTTGTTCGTGATCGTGTGTTCTCAAGTCAGCCTGAGCAATACATCTACACAAAACAGTTACGTGATATGGCAAAGTTAATATAGTATAAATACCAAATACCTAATAATACGAAGTAAAAGGGAAAAAAAGCAAAAGAAAATATTCTAAACACCCATTTCTGTTTTAATTTATGAACGAAGAATATGCAGTGTAAAAACAGTTTTGATAAGATTTAAGGAAAACAGAGTGTATTTGGTTAACGGCTCGGCCGTGAATTTGCAGTTCGATGAAGCTCGTTCGCGCTTCTTGGAAAATTTGCAAAATCGCGGCCGAGCGTTCACACTACGTGAACGCATGAAAAAAGAATCAATCCTTATGTTGACATTTTCCGCTTTTTCCTGGGAATGTCCATGAATTATACACATTACAGTCTTTCCCTCAGACACAATATCCATCGCTATCAAGTGTTACTAGGGAAATCTCTTCTGAAGCGAATAGATTAAGAAATAACATATTTATTAACTTGTTGTCAATTAAAATGACTGTCCGCCATATTAAGTGATCAAAGATCATAAAATAGTGTATTCATGTTACAGTATTACATCGAAGGACGACTCCTACGTACAAAACAGTATGTCTATGGCAAAGTAGGGACTCAACCTCATGTGTGCAAAACAAATGTTGCCAATATGGTTGGTGGTTCGCTGCTCATACTTGCAACAAGCATTGCTGCGAAAGGCATGAGAACAAAAAGATATGGACCGAAGCATGTGTCGAAGGCTACACCCGCCGCTTCTAGTACTGAACTCCAACCGCTTCTAGTACTGAACTCCAACCGCTTCTAGTACTGAACTCCAACCGCTTCAAGTACTGAACTCAAGCACACGTATATCAATAGTGCATTTTATATATATGACGTTGAACCATGTCCATTTTCTTCGAACTATATTCATTACTTTTTTCTTGTTATGAAGTTGAAAACGCGTGCCATTTTAGACTCTTGGAAATTTTATCTTATCATACAATCACTTTTTCGAACTGGTATATACAAGTTGTAAAAAAAGCTTATTTAAAATAAATGGCTTGACTGGTCTCTTTATATTTGCAAATAACATTTTCATTTTAAACTGTGTTAATATATTGTTGTTGTTCTCTTAATTTTCAACTTTTCAAACAAAACTGCTTCAAAGAGATATAATTAACAAGACATGATCAGTTTTATATACATGTTCATAGTTCCTAAACACCGTTAAAAATATAGCGCGTTTTGTGTCCGTGTTTAATAATCATATTGCTCTTGAATCAAACATGACTTCCTTTTTACCGTTTTTTGGTCTAAAATTACTGTTTCATATGTCTGATTATTTTCATTTTAGATTGATCTTTAAACTTTCACTGCGAATATTTAACCAGAATGTATTCGGATTATGTTGTATTTTGTTGTGTCCAAAATGTGTGCATAAATTTTAAGTTTGTATAAAAGGACTCCCTCATCGGTTTTCAAATATCAATTTTTCCTAGCCAGTATTGTAAATTGCTGAACAGAAGGAAATCCAAGTTACAGAAAGGTTGCAACATGCTTTAAATGTTTTAACTTCAAATGTTCAAATACTGTTTCACTTTGAACAGATTTACTAACGCGACTGAGTTAAAACATAAAGTGCGCGCATGCGTCACTGGCATTACTACTAGTGTTTGAAAATCGGACTCCAATTGCTATCGATAATCGAATCGAATCGGACGAAGCATTTCGATTTACTATCAGGCCATAATCGAAAGTTCATAATATACTTTGGGAATACATTCTTATACATAGTATCATCATGATCATTTAATTTGTTTAATACGGAGTCAGTAAGTGAAATACTATAGTCATGCTTATTGAAGCAGTTAATAAATGTCCATGAACTTGTAATGACTTTAATAACTTCTCGAACGAACATTACAACAAAACACATTTATCAGATGCAAAATGATGCACAACGCATCAAGTACATGTAAGTTACCGCATTACAAAAACATACTTTAATACCGGAAGTAATATTAGCGACATCGATTTTGGACAATGACTATCTATTGTCGCCGACATTACATTGTCAGCGACGATATATCGATTGTACTCGATAATCGTTTCATCACTAATTACTACTGTATCGCAGTACTACCACGTGACAATACTGCAGGTGCTTGTGCTAAATTTTAAATCGATGTTGATGAGGATTGCTGAAATATTGCTATATTTTAAACACAATGACCAACCACAGTAACAGTTGTAAAATAAAACAGATAAAATATCTTTTTTAATTGTGTTAATGTTGCTTTTATATATAATGAAATTTAGTGCCAATCAATATGGGAGTTCTAATAAATAACACTCGTGGAATACTATGAACTTATAATGTGTTTCTTAAATGCATTTTCAAATATTTTCCTACATCTACTATTTATTTTGGATAGTAACCATGCATTTTGTGTGCTATTATATTTTTGTTTCATTGCATATCTTAATCAATTTGGTGAATGTGAAAAAAAGAATACGGATACAAATATTACTGCTTAATCTTGTCCATTCATTATCCTTATATGGTTGTTTGGAAGAGGATAACATGCAACATAGAATATGATATCTTCCTCGCTTATAAGAGTTTTCCTCAAGCAAAAATATGAATTATATTTATTTTTTTTGTCACAAAGGTCCTGTCGGTCTGAATTGAGGGGCGATTTACACTGCACCAAAAGTAGTCATATGGTTTTAAGAAACATTTAAGCACAATTTATTCTTTTATCAGTGGGAAGGTTAATCAGAAGTGTTCAACGGGCCTAATGCAAATTTTCGAAAATATAAACAAATACATTGGTCGTAAAATGTGTTAAGCATGAGAACGTTTGCTAAAAAACAGGGGGTCCAACGTGAAATGTGTTCGCCGAATTTTAAATGAGGGAAATTGTGTGAAGCCGAATAAAATGGCGGCGTTGAAAGGAATTTCGGTGTTTCAAGGATGTATTTTCACCTGGTAAGTAAGTTATATCACAGTTCTCGCAATGTAAATACGCCTACCCGGAGACCACACGTGTAAGCGTCTCTCGGTTTTTTTAACCTATGTTTCAAGAGGCCTTTACAAAAAAGTTATTGAATGTATAAGCTGAACGATTGATTGTTTACAAAGTGAAAATAGAAAATTGCATGACTTGAAACTGTGTTTTCGGCCCAAGTTTACCATTCTTGTACCTGTTTTAGCTATTTGTTATTGAATATTTGCATTATTTATCTTTTCGACCGCTACTGCACTTACATGGGTATTATACGGCCGATTTTTCATGTTTAAACACCTTTTATGTTGGGTGACGAAGTTTTATGCAGATTTTATACAGACTTACAATTTAGGCTGAACATAACAATATAATTCCGGATTTCGCAGCGGTTACTCCACAACTGACAATATTTTAAGTCTACTGTAAATAGTTAATAAATATTAAAGTAAACGGAGGGGGCGTGTCTACGTCTTATATGATGACTTTTTCATTCGACAATTGTGTTCAAGACAAGTTGTGGCAAAGTTTAGAACGCAAAGAAATAGATCCAAACATTAAACTGTTGTCAGTGGTAGGAACCCACGACAGTGCTTTGAAATGTTATGGCGCCTGGACGAGAGCAGATGTACCACATGGGCGACGCGCGTCAAGCGTGTACTGCTGCAACATGGTTTGGGATATTAGATGTGTTTATGAAACTGTTTATCGATAGGTTAAAGGACAATAACATCCAAAAGACAATGTCGGATATCAATAACTCACCAAAAGCCTTGTATTTTAGACCGTTTAATTCAACGCTCACTCCGGAAACTCACCTTTCCATGTCTATACCGATCCAGTATAAAATACTTTTATCAAATTTTAGATGTTTAAGTCACGCATATAGAAAAAGGGCGACATTTAAATATTAAAAGAGAATGCCGTTTTTGTCTATTTGCCTCAAAAGAAACGTATATGTTGTTGAAAATGTGATTTATTTTCTTATGTTTTTAAGATGGACAGGATTTTTAACAGTGAAGCAAAAAACATTGAAACAACATTATTCATTGTGCATCCATTACATAAGATATACATAAATATTATAAAACGCTGTAAGATCACCACGACTTGGTCTCAATCAAAATATACCAAATGGACAATTTCGTATAGTCGATAATAATCGAGTGTACACGGGTGGGAAGTGAATGGATCACGAAAAATATTATTTTTTTTTATTCAGTCATAATGTGACAGTAAGAGAACATGGTTGTGTCTGTTAAATTGAGATTTAGCTAATTTACAAGGGTAGTGCTTGGACAAGTGGTGTACTCCCTACCTAACAAGATGGTGAATAATTATGCAAAGTCATAAACAATATTTCATTTTAGCGGATATTAAATTGGTTCAATAAGGCATAAAAGTGGTAAAACATAAGGTGTTCTTAAAAGAGGGCTTCTTACTAGAGTACTGCAAATCGAAATCAGGTATCCTCTGATCGACTTTTGACATGAAATGTTTAAATGATTAATGAGCCGGTGTTACAAAATGTAACATATGGTGTAATGCGGTTTTAAACAGAGCAATTAAAGAACACTTTATTTAGATACGTTCATAAGATGGCAACTTTAATGTGGATTTGATAGCAAGCCATAGAATCTTGGTTAATATGTTGACTTTAATACCTTAAGGGTAGTGCTTGGACAAGTGGTGTACTCCCTACTGGTTTAACCCAGGAAAGATGTACCCCGTGTATCGGTGCTTTACACCGAGCACGCGAAAGAGCCAAGGGGTCTCTTCGAAAAAGAGCTAGGGTATCGCACCCGGAATTCCTTGTATCCCACCACTGTCCTTTCCGCTTGCTGTCCCTTCAGCAAAAAACAAAGGACCCCGTTGGCAATAAGTGCTTGCACTTTCACAGGTTATCCTTGACCGCAAGGTCTAAAGACATAAACATACACATATAGACAGTACTAATTCCAACCACGTATTGAAAACAGTTTGTAAGTTATTCAGTGTTATTATATTAATTGAAACAACACTCTAACTAAGTAGATGTGTTCATACAGTAATAATATGCATTTTATTTAGAATATTAAGGGTCGATACAAACTACGTCCTTCGCTGGTGCGCACGTTCCGTAAATAGTACTAAATACCGTATTAAATTATATAATTATAATATAGCATTTTTGTTATATTAACCTCGATGTTATTTCATGCAGTATAATGCGATTTCAATATTGTTCTGGTATGGCAATCTAAGGGAGATAACACAGACAAGTCACCCTACTTGCTCAATATAGTTATATGCCATTGTAATCTTTAATACATGCATGTTCTGTACATGTTATAGGGCTATATCAATTTTATCAAAGTTTAACGTTTGTATAAATACAAATAATGTTTAATTTATACAAGGCCACTTTTAAGTTATATGCTTACTGAGTATTTATTATATCAAACAGTACTACAATGTTACTATCGTTATTATTTCAGTTTAAACTCAGCTTTATTACCTTATCAAACGCGACGTGGTTCTGCTCTAAACAAATGCTTGACTCAGACTGCTTACCAAAAAACATCGTTGCGTTTTTACACTCGCACTGCAACCGTAGGTTGACGGAACGCTTCTGCCATGAAAAGAAATGATGGAAAGCCACCAAAAACGTTTGCTGCGCCAACAAAATGATGGCAGTGCCAACAGATTGAGTGGCAGTCATGTGACCGCCACAAAAAGAACGTTTTAAGACATTAATGGCATCCATCTTGAAAAAGAACGCTACTGGTGATAAGAAAGGCTCTAACATAGCTTTAAGTTTTGGAATATAAACATAAACAATTCATAGGATTAGTCACCTTATATATGAGTGTTCTTGGCCTTAAAACAGGGGAAGATGCGCGGTATAACAAAATGGCTGACATTGTGCTAGTACAGAAAAAACTTATGATCAATAAATGTAAGAAATATGGAAAAAACGTCGCTACAGCGATAAGGAAAACAATTGCATTTTAACATATCGCAGGAAGCTATAATTCAACATTTAAGATCTTAAAGCATGTTTTGATGACCACGCTTTTCATTGGTCTTCTACTATCTTCCTCAAGGCTCAGTCTGGAATCCGTCATCCTCTGGTCCAGATGGCTGACCTTGCACTCGATTCGGCAAAAGTCTTTGGTGTTTTCATCTTAAGCTTAACCTATCTACTAAACCCGGACATAAATGCTGCCGTTTGCGCCTCCATGGCTGCGACAATATTCCTTTCAATGGAGGCCATAGCATCATGCAGTTAAATAGGATTCTTTTTTGCAGGTTTGTCTGCTGGCTGTTTGGATTCTCGCTTTTCATCGCAAGTTAGTGTTATCCCGAGGAAAAACGGGTCAGTAAGGTCCTGCAAGGTTGTCTACGTACTTAAGCCAGCTCTGGAACTGCTCATCATGGCAAGGGGCGAGTGCGGGATCGAATACCGTCCGTTTTCGTTTTATCCGGATCTAGGTCTAAAGTGTTGGTGTAACCTTCAACGGCACTTCTGGCTTCACCATTGGATTGTGAAGAATGCCCGCGACAGTTTGAAAGGACGGTATTGGCACTGCCATGTATGTCAACCCATGCTTGGTGCTGGAAGACGTCCAATCCGGCAACAGTGTCTTCCTTTCAATTTTAATTTTAACGAAAGAGTTGAAGCAATTTAAATTGATCAAGTATGTTTATAATTACCATCCATAGTGTACATCGGTGCCGTACACTTATATTTTATACGGACGTTATCTTATTAACTATCGTATGACATACAAACGTAAAATAAATTTCCGTTTATTGTATTTTGAGAGTCACAAAATGAATTGAAAGTCTGACCATGACGTTTATTTTTCGAGTCATATTATGATTAAGTAATAATATGATACGTGTGTTGATAAGATGTTGTTAATATGTTTATACAAAACAAACGTTTAAGATTTAAAATATCGAACTGAATATCTTTCAGTCAAGGCAGGTAACCCATCATTCGCGGACGATATAGCACTGATTGCAGTTACCCCCCTTTACCTCCAGAAGTTAATAGACATTGTGTACTTTTATTGCAAAGACTGGAAAATTGATATAAGCGTAGCCAAATCAAGCGTTGTGGCCTTTACAAGTAAAAGGACGATACCAGTTGTAGGAATCCTTTATGGAGATATATGTATAGATCAAGCAGACAATGTAAACCACTTAGGAATTAGACAGGATTCCAATTTAAAGTTTTCGTTAAGAATTCAGGAAAGACTGCAAAAGGCTAAAAATGCATTTTTTTCTATGGCTGCACAGGGTGTCCACCCTTTTGGAGTAAAACCCTTTGGTAAGCGCCGATCTTTACAAGAAAATAATCAAGCCTATAGCTCTTTATGGTTGTGAATTATGGTGTAATCTTACTGCGCATAACATGTATACTATTGACAAATTTCAGCATTTCATTGTTAAAAAAAATACACGGTTTTCATATTTCGACAAGATCAGATATGTGTGAAGCAATGGTTGGACTGCAAAAGCTTACCTGCGATGTGATTATTAGGAAACTTGTGTTTTTACACAAGATATTAAGCCTTGATTGTAAAAGTACATGTCGAAATATTTTTATACGCAGATATTTGTCATTCATATCTTGTAACACTACCATAAAGTATGGTTTTATTCCAGATATTTGTAACACACTCTGTAAATACGATCTTCATTCTGTTATTAACAATGTTTTAGTAGATCCGACAACATTGCCGAGTAAGTATGTATGGAAAAGAACTGTCAAGCAATTAGTGTATAGATACGAGACTGAAATGTGGAGATACAGAATTATGACAGACTCTGACTTTGCTCGCTTCAGAATTTTACAACCAACTATCTCTCCGTCAATTGTGTGCAGGACGTGTTGTCGTGCTGCTCAGAGAAACATTATGCACGAGGTTGTAAAACAATGGTGTCGCAGCTGTCGACTTGACTCTCTAACACTTTGTCAAATCTGTAATGTCCAAACCACGGACAAAATTGTTCACCTAGTCAGCGAATGTGCAGCAACAACTGAATTGCGAACTAAATATGTGTGCGCTATTTCATGTTTCGGCATTGAGTTTGTATCAGAAATACTTCAATTGGACGAATCCATGTTTACTATGAAACTGATGGGTGCACCTTTAGCGCCACTGCTTGACAATAATGACAATAAGGACTTTCTCCTGATATCGTTCCAATTTATTAGTGACTGGCATGTGTGTAAATTGTTACGAACATATTGTATTGCTGTATGATGACGATGCCCACTAATTGGGATTATGTATGGTCACACGTTATTTGTAATAGTTATTATTATTATTATTTATTTGTAATTACACATTGCTGATATGTTTCTTTGAAATGCTTTAGAAATTAGATATATATATATATTTGTACATATGTATGCATATCTCCTTTTAGGAGGAAATAAAGATTTTGATTGTACCAATTTGTTACCGTTCTTAGCGAGCTCTACCTACGGTGTCGGCCCACATCGAAATGCGTCTGGGTCACTTCACGTAGTTCTTTAAAAAATGATTGTCCCCCACTGAAATAGCATTTGATGATGTGTACATTGCATTCTTATACTGTATGTATTTTCATGTTTACAAATGATTTTTATCATATTTGAAGACATTAATGTGGGTTTAAATGATATTTTGCAGTGCAGGACCTGTTTCTTGGGTGGATGGATTTAGAGATGACCCCAGAGATTCGACCATGACTGTTTCACATGGATGTTATAGATAGTGAATGTAAAGACATGATGATAGGAGAAGAACGAAAATATCTTGATATGATTTTCTGGTGTTTAATCAACAGACAAAGTGAAAATTCAAAATAAACTGGTGAATTGGAGAAACTATACATATAACAAAGAATAGATTTTTTTTGGAAGCCGGGACCCTACAATTTGATCGTTTTCTTCCTGCTGGTTATCGTTCTGATCGAGCTAGACATACTGGTCGATGTTCTGATCGAAGTCAACCTGCTAGTTACCGTTCTGATCCAGCTCTACCTACTAATAATAGGTCTTATCCAGCACTTATTGCCGGTTTTCTATCTGATCGAGCTCTTCCTGCTGGTCACCGTTCAGAAATAGCGCTACCTACCTGTTACAGGTCTGATCGAGGTCTCATGGCGGTTACTGTTCTGATAGAGCTCTTCCTGCTGGTGACCGTTGTAATCCAGCTCTACCTTCTGGTAACCGTCCTGATTTAGCTGTTCCTACTGGTTGCCGATATAATTTAGCTCTACCTGCCTGATACCGTTTTGATCGAGTTCTTCCTGGCGGATACCGTTCTGCCCTAGCTCTACTAACCGGATACAAGTCAAATCGAGGTCTACATACTAGTTTAAAGTCTTTTAGTCTGGAAAATTTCGGTGAAATTAGCGGGTAGTTGATTCGTCGAGTAACATGTTTTAGGAAATTCGGGTTGGAAATTGCATTTGTTTTCGTTAAAGCTGTACATTTTCTTAAAGATTGACACTAACTCTACAAGGAAAGTCCAAAAATGTAGAGTTTGGTTCTTAAACAGGGTCATGTCGGCAAATATATGGAAATTCAGGGTCAAGTCGTCACCCTTTACAAAGATAATAAAATAAAAAATATTATTTGTTTTTGCCAATTATCACAAATTACAGTTACTCCACCATATTCTTACTAAAAATTGATAAAAAAAAATTGGTAAAAAAACCCCAAAACGGGCGGGGGCGTGGTGTGTCAAAGCAACGCAACCTGCCCCTGTGTTACCAACGCTCGCTGAATAAAATAGCGTATGCGTGGCTCAGACAAGAACAGATATTGTACTGCATAATGGCCCAAAAGATACTCGATCAGTTTTGTAATTTAAAAAAGCCTTTGATTCCGCTATATTTTGTTTATGTATTTCATATAAAATAAAGACAATATTCGAGGTGCCAGATGTCATAATGAAGGTGATATTGAAATGTATATGCCAATAAGATAAGATAACTTCTATTTGCAATATGTGCCATGTAAATCACAATTTAAACGTGAAGTAAAATACAAATAAAATCAGTTACGATGGTTGTCATACAATGATTTTTATCGTACAAATAACAAAATATAAAGGATCAATATCACAAAACATGTTTCCAATTCTTTATTGGTATCTACAAGACTTTCGTATCAATTTATAAGAACTTTTGTTTAATACTAACGCACTGTTAACTCGGAGATTTGCTTTAACTTTAAGATAAGTATCATAGTATTGATGGTATTATGCACTGAATCAATTTTCCAATTGGTTAACTTACACTTTTCTGAAATAAAAATAGCAAATACAGTTCAAAATTCGTGCAGTCATTCCTGTTTGCGTTAATACTTTCTGTGCAATATTTCTGCTGACATTCCATGATAATGTAATTAAAATTAATTGAGAATTTGGAAAAATTTGAAAAGGGAACTCATAAAGACAAAGGTCGTTTTGACCATTACGGATTTATAAAAAAAGAAACACCAATAAAAACTGATTTTGAAAAAAAGCGGTCAAAGAATGCATTATATGGTAGCTGATTATCTCCTAAAACTTAAGAAAAAGTTTTGCTTATCGAAATATCTGGTGAAAGTTTGGTGATTTTAACATACATGTACTTGCATTAAATCAATGCATTCATCAGCTTTTTATGATTTAAATGGGAAAAGTGTTTCAAATTTTATTGGATAAAGATATCAATATTGGGGAACATATAATGTGTGTAAAGTTGAATGGAGCTGTAATTCACTGATGATATATCATATTTAAGGGTTTACTTTTCTTTTAATATCAATTGAAAGTGAGGTTATATAGCTAACACAAGGGTAACATAGTTCCTTAATGTTTCAGTTACAAATTAAGTGTACACATGTATTTTGTTTTTACATTCTATGAGACATTCTATGTTGAAAGAAATAGTTGACAGCCAACTTTTATATTGTCAGAATAGTGAACAGCGCACTCGCTTCTCACCAAGGCGACCTGGGTTCGATTCCCGGCCAGGGCGCAAGCGAGTTTGGTTTGTGGTTTGTGGACAAGTGTGTTTTCTCCGGGCACTCCGGTTTCCCCCAAATCACATGACCACACTCTCTCGCAACACCGTGCCAACGAGAGTGACTTACAATAAGCTATTATAGCTTTCTTCACAATCGTTGTAAAATATATAACGTTTAAACTAACTGACGGAGGCATAAGGAAGCTGATTTCGTAGAAATCTACTTAACCCTTTGATCTGGCTAACGATTCTGTTTACCGGCTTTTAGGCAAAAAGGTTTTTCCGTAAGAAATTATTTTGGTGACATTGTCTATTGTATTTGACAGACTGTTTATATGTGAATATTAATCATTAAAGGTATACCAATTTAAAAATAAAACATTCAAATTGTACATCGAAACAAATTGAAAACCTTCACTACATAAATACAAAATAGCTTTCATTTGTGGATTTATACTATGTTCAGTTTCCCTAGCATGAAGATAAAAGTCTTACCTCATGTATTAATACTTTCGGCTGTGACACAAGATCCCCGATTTTGCCTCGGATTTCAGCATCTACTTCATATTCCGTCTCATTTAAAGCTTCAGCAGTTATACATACTACCTCTCCCTCTTTCTAACATCATGACATTGACAATGTTGCATATACCATTGTTATCAACAAACAACATCAAAACAACGAAAACTACTTATTACATATCATGATTATTTTATTTTATTTCAGACTATTCAAAAGGGGGAACTCTTTCAACACAGCCGATTTAAATGATGTGAAGGGGATATAACAAGTAACCATATGTTTTTCCTGTTCTGAACGTTTCTTTGGGGTACCCTTTACAAATAGTATATATGCATTGGCATTGTTACAGCAATTCCACCACAGCATAATTATAGTTATAAAATCCTAGTTGAAAAAATATATCAAAAGAAAATATTGATTGAAAAAAAACAATATATCAAAAGAAAATCTTTATTGTATGGCTCTCTGAAGCCATTAAAATATATGATCAAAAATCAATCAAGAGAGCTTTTATAACACACGATAATCCAATATCTTAATTCAACGACCCTGAATTCGTTTTATACACCGACCATGTATTCATTTTTATACAGCAATTTATATGTTTAACTAAATGAGCATTATTATTTGCATACATTGCAAAACATGAAAACTGTATGTTTCCTGACTCTTTTTTGAACTTTTAGAAAATTAATTTTTATTGAATATAACATCTTATCAGACCAGATAACATGTGTGTATTTTAGTTATCGAAACATTAGACAAGATTGTGTGTTTAAATACAAATACTTCGCAACTCGTACATATTAGCATAGCAGAAAAAAGTGTGATGCATCAACATAAAATTCCATATATGCATAATGTCGCAAGTATAAATATATTATATTGAGCTGTTTTTATTTTAAGATCAACATGTTAAAGGTCAAAAACGTATTAATACTTGGCCCTGGAAACTTCATACTTGGTATGCAGATGGATGACCCCTATTGCTGTTGGATATCAGAAGTACAAAGCCATTTACCAATATCATTCACTGTAAAATTATCTAGTGCTAGTTTTTTTTTCTTTTTCATTCTCTTTAATATAGTTAATGTGTTCATACCATTTTTTTCTATGCTAGGCTTTCATTAAACACTTGAACTCAGGCAAAATATGTCTAACATCATAAATAGTGTCATACATGTATATTCAATTAAGGAATGAATTGCGGGGTTGATGTCATTATCGGGGTATGAACGCAATTGGGTTGGTCAATGTGTGTGGAGTCTGAAGGACTCCACGCATAATTTGACCAACCCAATTGCGTTCATATCCCCGATAATGACATCAACCCCGCCATTCATTCCTTATATTTACACCAATAGTTCATTATTTCATTCAAGAATTGTTCAAAAAACTATTTAATTTCATTTAAGAAAACTTTTCAGTAATCCGTTCTTACCCATTCTGTAAATAGAACGACCCGACTATAACCGGAAACATTTTTTTCAAATGACGTCACAATAACGCGGGAAAAGATCAACCACTTGAAATCACTTTAAAACGTAAAAATTGAAACACTTCTGGCACCAATATATTTAAAATATAATAAACTAACACTTCCTAAAATGTTGATCTATATTTTACGGGACCTGCTGACACAATACAACCAATAACAAGATCAATAGCTTTCATGTATATTGTTATGCAATGAATTACGATCCGAACATATCCGAAGATGTTGCGTTCATCGATTGATGAACGCAATTGCCGAAAGGCAGTTCATTTAAGGAATGGAAGTTGAGGTGTAAATATGAATGCACATCAAACTCATTTAAAAGTACAATGGCACCCCATCTTGCATCATATTCGTGTTCATACTTTGCTCTTTAATTTTTTAAGCTATAAATGTTTCCAAACTGCATAAGAAGGTCTTCATGAAAATATGTAAGATTCTTAAGGCTATCAAGTCACAAAGGCCTGAGTATTATTGGCTATCTATCCAACGAGGTTTTAAGGACATATGTCATGTTCCTTTGACGTCAGATGTTTGCCGCGTTCACATGGCTGCCAGTGCCTCTAGTCATTTCCCAGGTCCGCTTACGGGCAATAAGGATAATGAGGAAACTGGCATTGACTCGAGTGCCGATGGCAGAGTGTGTGCATGGGCTGGAAACCTCATATGTTTAATATGAATGTGGACTAAACCAGACCAGTTTCTCATGATTAAAATAATATTGTATCGCTGTCTCAATTGAGTTTACCCGTTTCAAAAAGCGCAAACTGGTTTCCCAGTTTATACTGTGTATATTTAGCATGTGAAGGTCCCGTTATTAGTATATATATATATATATATATATATACCGACGCAATTTATGTGGTAGACAAACCCAGTATATTTCACTATTTCATATGCAAAAACTGCGAAAGATACATGTGTCTTAAGCGATGTGATAAAGTCAGTAAATAAGATTCAATGCGTTGTACGGAACAATATCAATTATATGACAATTTCCTTCTTTTCTTGCAATGGTATCATCTGGCGTCTAGTCCCTTTCTAGGCGTTGGTGGCCGAGTGTTTGTTGTGCCGGAAAACAGTGTTATACCGAGTGTAATGCGGTTAAAGGTAATATAGTTCTGAGTTCTTTTAAACATCGACTGTGATTAACGATAAACAAGATGCCAACTACCCGGGAATCATTATTGCTCTGACAAATTCTGAATACATAATACGTTTTCAGCAAGAGAACCGCAGACGGAGGCCAGTTCTCCTCCCTTTCTGTCATCAATTGCATACTGTTCCTGGTAAAATGTGTATCAAGTTTCAGAGTACATCTTCGGCAGGTTTTTTTAATTATTGCGAAGGTCTATAGTTTTGCGTTGTTTTCGACATTTATTAATCCTTTTTGATATATTAAAACAATTGTATTAATTGTGGTCAATCGTATTTGGGAGTAAAAGTGCATCTTTTTATTATAACCTTTTTATTCAATGCGTGCGTTTCTTAAACGTTTCGGAATACTTTGACAAGTTGTTATACATGTAGTAATTATCGATATATTTTTAGAAACATAGTGCCAACATCGGAACGGTTCATGATGTTTTCTGTCTCAAGCATCGATATATTTAAATTAGTGTTCTTTTAAATAGGTACCTTTTTATCATAACAAAACATGCTTTTTTAGTTCTACGATTATAACATCTACGTACATGTGTAATCGAATTTGCTGACATGAAGAGATCATCGATATTAATGTGAAGAAGATTTGAATAGTTGTGTAATCAGACGTATAATATATCTATTAAAAGGTCGATTTTAAACATGACTGTTCTTATGAAGTCAAATCAATTTATACACTATTTTTCACTGAACGTTTCCAAACACAGAAGTGTTTAAAATCAATGTATAAAATCTGCCCAAAATACGTAATTTCAATAGTTCTTTTAGTTAATTTTTAATTCCTCCAAAACGTCAATTTTCATCTTAGCAAATAAGAACTTAGTCGCCGCTTTTAACTTATCATGAAGTATTTCATTTATAAACCACCAATGCAAAAAATAACAACAAATAACAATGCTCGAATATTGATTGATTAGCTAGTGTATCAATAATTAACTGTATTATCACGATTTGACATTTCTTACCGAATTAAACTATATAAAAAAAACTTGTTATGGGGATGTAACCAGGAGAGATCTGCTTATTGTATCAGATGTACAATGATGTGAAATGTTGATTCGTGGTGACCCTGTTTTGTTTTCGTATCATATGAAAAGGTTTAATGTGAAGAGGAATAATAAGCAAATGTTGTACTGAAACACATTTTGCAGACACTCTATTTTGACTGAAGGATTGAAAACCCAATTCACGGTCAATTCATTTCTGATTTCAGTTGAAATAAAGAAGAAACGTTATCCGTAACTTAAATGAATTTCCAACTTATTTTTGATAATAGTAATCTGTAAACAATATTGATATTTGTGTTATGTGTGTTGCCTCGGGTGTTGTGGGTCTCTCGTCTCTCATGTGTTTGGTCTTGATCAAAGTGCCTTTTTTAAAGTTCCACATTTCCGTTCGAAAATTAATATTTTATGGCTAAAAGCTTTAATAACGGTTTAAGAAAAATGCGTAAAACATCATTTTTTGAACTTAAATTATCAGCAGTCTTATATCACTGGTTTCCATGCATTTGCGCATAAATTGGCTCGTTCCAAGACAAAAAAAAATTGTCAAAACGGTAAATCTGTGAGAGTGCAGCTTTAAACAAGATCTTCGGGCATTAACTTGATTCCTTCTTGCTCTTCTTCATATCCACTAATCTTATTCTTTTCTAATACCTTCGTGCCAAATTAAAAAAAAAGAATGGTACTGAAAATATGTTTTCTGCCTCATATGTGTGCTTTCGTTATAACAACAAACATATTGTTACTTTTTACAAGTGACACAGCTATTTCAACCTTTGAATTACATAGCCCTGTATTTAATTTCGGTAAAATGTTGTTTACACTGTATACCTTATAAAATGACAGATAAGGAGAGAGGTATAATTATTAGCTCTAAACTATCTTTGCAATCCTTAATTATCATGTATGTAATTTATGTATTTGCTTGATGTGCTTATATATAATACATATTGTATAAACCAAACAAGATCTTGGTTAAGGTGAACTTTGCTAATATTGTCCGTGTGTTTTCCTTCGTTTAATTTATATCATTTCTACAATATACTCCCAGAAAGGTTGAGTGTCAGTGCGATTTGCATGAATACTGTTTTTAATTAGTTTGTTTACATAAAGTTAACGAAAAGGCTTAAAACAAGAGCCAAAAAATCACATGTTTAAATGATTTATTGATTAAAACTAAAGGCAAGTAAAGTAACAAACTGATTTTTTATAACAGATATTTTAAACACACACCATACAAACATGTTAAGAATTATTATGCTTATTCACAGTACAAATATGAACTTCGGAATAAAGGCTGCGTAAGTAAACATCAATTGAAGAATATTTTAGTTCTTAAATTTCACTTTCAATAAATTCCAGGTAGTATTCAATTTAAGGTTACAATATCATTCACATCGCCTATTCCTTTGACGATCGATTTATAATGTTGTCGTCAATAATTACTACAATGTACATCATCAAAATACTGCATCAAGCCGCAGCTCTATTCTCAGCAGTACCCCTCCATTTTGTGTAACAAAAGAACTCGTAAGCAAACGCTTCAGTGGAATTTCTTTCACCACAATCGGTATCGATACCATCGTAAAAGTCGGGTCCAGTTGCACCTGCAACTTCCGGTACTTGGAAAGCTCCTTCAAAATCAGAAAGCGGGTTTTGTGAGACTACATCGCTGAATTGAGAGCACAGTGAGCCGTTACACCTGCCGTTACATACGAAGGCCGGGTGGGCGATTGTACTGTCCGTACTTCCATTTGTTGAGTCGATCCACGGGATGTCAATGTCAAGGTAAACTGTAGTTGGCTCATCTGGTTTGCTGCAACGATATGTAATACAAACTTGGACAAAGTCGACGCCAGCAGCGTCCGTGGCTATTTGCAAGGTAGCAGTATTTGTATAGAAGTAGTTATTGCTACCAGACGTCCAAACGCTGGTGGCGGTCAAAGACGGCAAAGTAGCCAGATCAGTCAGAACATCTATGAATCCCGCGGTCCAGCTGTGCAAGGCGATCCGGGCTGTACATAGCTCAGTATCGTCAGGGATCGGATCGTAGCTAGGTAGCGCAGGCTTATAAAAGTGAAATGCGGGTTGTGCAACATTGGTGGCTTCACAAACCGCTCTGTCTGCATAAAAGGGCCGACTGTGGTCGTTTGCAGAAATGAAATTTACGTAAACCTGTTCTTTAACTGGAAGCAGTCTTTCGTAGAAAATGGACGAATGTGGTCCTTGGATGGGAGGAATGTAATCGGTGAGTTGTTTGGCCTTCAATGCTGTGACCAATGGAATGTTGACACCGCCGACAGAAACACTTTCATATGCGGTGTAACTGATTAGACCTGTGAGAACATTGGTGGGATTAGCCGAGTTGAAATCAAGACAGCGTACTTCAAAACATTCGTTAGCAGGATCTGTGGTGAATGGGTGGTACAATCGCAATCTCTCGTTATTTGGTGTGAAAGCAACAACTGTTGGCCGAAAGGCAGCAGGCAAATTGGCCTCAGCGGGGTTTTCATAAACTACACGAGCTTTGAAGTAACATCGTGGCGCACCGGGTATCTTGTCGATATTGTACCAGTTTCCAGAGTTGATCTGGATCAAGAACTCATCCGTCAACTGTATCTGTCTGGCTTTCCGACTTGGTGCTGCCGAATCTGCCTTAGTATTACGACTGGTTTTAACCTTTTCCCAGCGGCCTGTTTTTCCGTTCATATCCCACAGCAACATCTCGGCATTGACCTGGATTAAGGCTTCGACAAACAGTGTCTCACCGTCCGCCGTCGTAATCACTGGTTCAAAAACAAGATCCGAGACCAGCTGGTCATTGTCGGCCGTCAGAAACCGACCAGGGAGAATATCGTCTGTCTCCGCCACGGAGACATTGATTGACGTTATTCGTACGAGTACCTTCTGATCGTACACGTTACCATTTGCGTCTTTTACCGAGTTTGCCTTTATAACCATTTTGGCAACATTTGATCCGGGTAACAGTTCTAAAGCAGTATCGATGGTTGGATCTACCGAGACAGGTGCAGCTCTTTTTAACATCGGGATTTCAACGTTTACTGGCCCTCTAAATCCGATAGGAATGTCTATGGTTTTCACAGCGTCGGCGTATTCGCCGTATCCGCCGTCGGCGTTTTTATCTTTTACTAAAATAACAACTTGTCTAACATCAGAGCCAATAAGAAACTCAAAGTTGCCCGTTGCTGTGGTAATGTCGACCTGTTTGCCTTTCCAAAGAACCGTCATTTTCTGCAGAGGCTCTCCGCTATTCCCGTCTTTAACGAGTCCCTGAATAAAGACTCCCTTGTCAGCACAACAAACACATTTGTCTACAACCTGTACCTTAAGCTGTCCAAAAACTCCACAATCAACGACCTCTGTCCTGTACTTTGGACAAACAACACCGTCATCAGGGCACTTTTTGTGTCTGTAGAGGTTGTAGCGGCAACTTCCGGTAGGACAGAATCCGACGTCTGCCGTACACGAGCCGCGTATTGTTCTAACCAGTGGTTGACGCTCGGACATGTACTCTGAATAGAAGATGAAAATTTGTTTAAGGCAGGATTTTAACTAATGGTTGAAGAGAGGGTTTTATAAGCCAATTTATTTTATTTTACTAATACCATTACACCTGTTAAGTAATGGTTAGATGATATGAAGAAAATTCTTCATGATTAAGAATGGGCGGAGTGAGCATAGCCTATCTGCAATCTCATTGGCTGAAAATGTAGGTTGTATTCTAACGGTCAATATTTGTTTATATTTAAAAATATATAAGTTCTTTTCGCTTAAAAACGTTGGGGGGTTATTTTAGTGAAAAACTATCGTATTTACCTGTTGACCAGGGATATTCGAAGGTTTTTTGGCACAGGTTATCTAAAAAATAAAGAAACATAATGCTTACACTGTAACAAGACACGGACAGAAAGGTATGTGAAACGCTTGAAAAGCCGCCTAGCCCAATATCAAATGGTAATTAATTTATAAAGAACTCAGGCGTACAGCAATGCTGTCGATTAAACTGTATTTTTACCGCGCCGTTTGGGAATAAACCCTATGCGACGTAGCTATAAATGAACTACGCCTTTTGGAATTGTTAAAATGTAATGATTCGGTCATTTTAATAATGCACGTCCACCTACCGTGTCTGATCTCCTTCTTTTGAGGCCTTGCCACAACCAGCGCCACCAGTGGCAGCAGCCAAACACATACCCGCATCTAAATAATAATAATAATAATAATAATAATAATAATAATAATAATAATAATAATAATAATGATAATAATAATGTTCAAAATAATAATAATAATAAATAATAATAATAATAATAATAATAATAAAAATAATAATAATGATCATGATAATAATAATAATAATACTTATAATGATGATGATATATAAAATAATGGATTCTGAAAGTAATTGAATTATAACAGATGAATTACTCAATACGTAACTCAGTTAAACACGCACTCTTACTCCCAAATAAGATTTGTAGCAATCAAAAAAGTTGGTTTAAAATTCCAAAAAAGGGTGAATAAATGTCAGAAAAAAAAATCTTATGAAGGATACCGAGTTTAATTTGAAAGAAATGAGCATAAAACACATTTCTATCTTATGAGACTATAGTAGACCACAGTAAATCTTTAAGCATTCACCAACCATTTAATATTTTAGCGTTTTTCTCTATTAAATTCACGGTTACAATCTTGATTTTTAATAGTTTCTATTAATTAATGCATTATTTAGTAAGTTACAGTTTAAGGTTTATCAATCAATATTGATGTATGTTATACATGTGTATGTTTTGATTTTGTATAAGAGTGTCACTTTTAAGACGCACTCTTACTCCCAAATAAGATTTACCACAATTGCTAATTTTCTTTTAATATTCCAAAAGGATGAAACAATGTCGAAAACAATGGTTCTTATGAAGGATATTGAGTTTAATTTGAAAGAAATGGGCATATATAGCACAGAATTTCTACCTTATGCGATAATAGTAGACCAGAGTAACTCTTTAAGCATTCAACAATCATTTATTTAATATTTTTGCGTTTTCAGCTATTAAAAATGCATTATTTAGTCAGTAGTTAGGCTTATCAGTCAAAAAATGATGTTTGTTATATATGTGTATGTATTGATTTTGAATAAGAGTGTCACTTTAATAACTTCAAAAAATAAATTAAAATAAATAAAACAATAAATAAATAAATTTAAATGACACTTACCATCGCCAAATGTATAATAAAAGTCTTTATTTTGTAGAGCAATATTGCTTGATATCCAACTAGTAGTAGTAGAAATAATCGGTTGCAGATTTAAAGCTGCCTTAGGAAACGCTCCGTATTTATACATTTTCAGATATTCCTGCATCCGGGATACAATACCTGATGGACGTACACAACTGTCAACTTTAAATCAGATCAACAAGATTACCATAAACAACAATATTAATTAAACCACAAATTGGTTAAAAACCAATCGAAAATGTCGGCGCAGGTGCAATTTGATTAATCATTATTTGTTCCGGTAAAGAAATGATTTGATTGGCTCATGACTAGTCAGCCTCGGGTGGTTTTATTTTAAGTCTAGCATGCGTAAAGATACTGCTTAAAACATGTTTTGCTTTTAAAGGTACTGCGTATTAATGATATAAGTAAATAAGTACGTCGTATGTGGTTTCATAAACGGACAAACCTAACCTGAGTCATTCGCAATATCATAAGTTGTTGAATGAAACAAGATATTTTCAATTTCAAACATGTTAAATCTGGTGTGCGGGGTCGTCTTAACCTAAATTTAATCGTTAAAAAGGTACAGAACGTTTCATTATATATATGTTAGAGTAAGAAAGCTCGCACAATTTACTGTAGATCGCCAAAATGAACTCTTATTTGGAGTTCGCACATATTTGTGACCCAATGACAAACGATGACTTTTTTATGGTAATAAGTCGAAATTAGGAGTTAGGATACTAGTATACTGAGTGCTTATTTCGATGTAGTACGTCACATTTATGATACATTCAAGAGATAAAACGGCCTAATTACGAAGTACTTGGTTCTGGGGTATCTCCTTATTAAGAGATAGTTACCTAGTGTGGTCCTATGCCACAATCCATACTATTTTTAGGATATCATTTCTATATCATGACTTAGTTTCTCCTTGTTATGAGTTAGAATCTCCCAATTATGCTTTAGTTCCTCTTCATTAGCTCCCAATGAGCCGATTGTTCAAATATTTGTTAAGGTTAACAACGTTGTTAAGGTCATTGGTATTAACTTTAAATCGTTACTGCTCTAGAAGGTTGATATTTACACCTCAACTTCCATTCCTTAAATGAACTACCTTTCGGCAATTGCGTTCATCAATCGATGAACGCAACATCTTCGGATATGTTCGGATCGTAATTAATTGCATAACAATATACATGAAAGCTATTGATCTTGTTATTGGTTGTATTGTGTCTGCAGGTCCCGTAAAATATAGATCAACATTTTTAAAAGTGTTAGTTTATTAAATTATAAGTATATTGGTACCAGAAGTGTTTCAATTTTTACGTTTTAAAGTGATTTCAAGTGGTTGATCTTTTCCCGCGTTATTGTGACGTCATTTGAAAAAAATGTTTCCGGTTATAGTCGGGTCGTTCTATTTACAGAATGGGTAAGAACGGATTACTGAAAGGTTTTCTTTAATGAAATGAAGTATTTTTTTTAACAATTCTTGAATGAAATAATGAACTATTGGTGTAAATATAAGGAATGAATTGCGGGGTTGATGTCATTATCGGGGATATGAACGCAATTGGGTTGGTCAAAGTACGCGTGGAGTCCTTCGGACTCCACACACATTGACCAACCCAATTGCGTTCATACCCCGATGACATCAACCCCGCAATTCATTCCTTAAATGGATACACGTCTGATCTGCAGTATTTCCAACAAGATGTGAGACAGTCGGTTCAACTGTACATGTTTATAATCAAATATGTGAGCACATCATCAAATATGTCCCGTTTAAAAGTTAACAACGATGTCGTTAATCACAATGTTAACTTTAACGAAGTTCTGAACGATCGGTCCATTATATCCTAATAAGGAGTAAGTATCTCATGATAAGCACTAACTTTCTCTTAAAGGGACTGTACACCAGATTTGCACCAAAAAAAGTTTTTTTCTGTAACGAATCTCAGGACAATTATCTAATAGAATGTGTTACGCTTTGATATCATTATTGTAAAAAAAGTACCAAAATGTTAAAAAAAAATGTGTCGGAGACCGGGTTCGAACGAGTGTCGCCAAAATTGCAGTTCAGCGTCGTATCCACAGAGCTATTAGGGCTTACTCTTATTAGGTGATATAATTACGCTATACCCTACCTCGGTAATATCACGTGATAACACCGACTAGCCAATCATGCATAAAGAATGAATTCTACCTGGTAGACATACCCAGTAATCTATTTTAGTGGAAAAATACGAAATAACTGCTAAACTTAAATAAATTGTAAACTTTGTGGTACTTCAGTTAGTAAGTTGCAATGCATTTTACACATCGATGCCAAGTTTATGTCAGTTTTCGACAATTTTCTTTTATTTTCCTATTTTATCATACGGAGTACAGCCCCTTTAAAAGGACCTTATTATTATCTCTAAAAGATATTAAAGGCAATAACACCACTTAACAATGCCATCCCAAGAGACAGGCGACAAACTTGCGGCTTTCGTCAGGCATGTCGATACAGCAACAATGTTGCAGGTGATGGCAATATACTGAATTTTCAGTTTAACAAAGCGTTATTTATAAAGTGCTTTTTTACATAAAGTCACGAAAGTTTACAGAAATGCTAATCAGCATGTAGCGCCAACCGTATAATTTATATATAATGACTAGTATCGGCCCACTTAGCAAAATAAAATTTTAAGTTACATTGGTTAGTTCACAAAATAATCATTCCGAGCTTGGTAGATATGGCCAAAGACAAACAGTGAATGCAGATTCCATACCAAATTTTAGCTTAAACATTAAGCTTTTGTTGTACTTCGAGATCCTAAATTTTAATTAAAAGCCACAGGGTAAACTCTGGTGTGTTTTTTTTTTAAATGTAAGCGTTTTTGTTCAACTTTTTTCTTGAATGTGGTTTATTTTATTAATGATTTTGTTCTTTATTGCATATCGAAATTATGTTCAGGACAAAAGACCACAATGTTTTGAATTTGTTTTCTCTTAATTCCTTTAAGTATCGGCGCATCAAGTAATGCTTTGCTCTCAACCAGCAACCAACACGTTCATCTCTTTGCAAGCAGTGTACACGATTAAGTACAACCATATATGTGTAAGTGTGCAGGGTTATAAAATAAAATGTGGAAAAGCGCTGCACATGGCGCGACCAATTTAATTTGATACATACATATTTACCAATATAAACAATATATTTTTCTCATTCGCCCAGCCTCAAAATCATTCGGATCACATAAATCATATAGACTTAATATCCGGGTCATTTACGCAATGACTTTGAGTGTAAACGCTTTACTAAGGTATTTAAATCACAACCATCATTTTCAGCCAATGAAATTGAAGATAGGCAATATATATAACTTATTTGGCCAAAATTAAAGCTTTGAACTTCTACTGTCATCTCATTGCATAAAATATAAATTCGAGCAATAAGCATGGTTAAAGGCTAGAGTTAGTGTTTACATACTGTAAAGATAAGTTACAGACATTTAAGGCAAATGAAATCTTATTAAATATACACTCCTCTTTATTATTGGCTTTTCAACCAATCAAAATGAGCGATAAAGAAATACTTGATTTACGTATATAATAAAAATGTAGATCATTTGCATCCTGTAGGATGATTAAATGCAATTATTATTTTGCTTGAATAAATTGCACCTCTAGTCATTCAGGGTTCGATCATCAAGTCAGATCCATTTTAATCAAACGTTTTGATGTTAGAATCAATTATTATGCGAAGAGCTACCGTCAAGTCAAAATTAGTTTTGGAATACATGAGATAATAAGTGTTGACCCGGGGTCATTATTCTATATAGAAACGTGACCTTAGGAATAAAGCATTCAGAATTTTTTTATATCGATGCTCTTAGTCGTTATAATATAATATATAGTTGTAATAATGAATATGGAATTATGGACAAGTCAATACACAACTATAATCAAATTGTGGGTCCAACAAAATAAATGATGATAATCTAAGAAAATATAGGTCCACAAATGCTTGTTATAGCATTGGTCTACGAAACAAAAGTTATGCTCCGTACAGAAATGAAGTATAAAGAATATAATAGAGGAGGTACACATAGATGATTTAATGAACACGAAAACTGTTGTGTATTGTATATTCTCTCATTGCTTTTTATGTATATGCCAAGTTTCATTTAAATCCCTCTAGCACGTTTTGAGTTATGGTCCGTTCAAGCAACTTCCTTATGAATGAATATTGTAAAAGCCAAAGGGGGTTAATTCAGCAATGACTTAAGTTAGGAGTATGGTTCTTGCGCACTACTCTTGTGCATATTGCACTCTGTTAATGTTTCAAGTTTCATCCAAATCCCATAAGTAGATTAAAGTTATTATCCGTACAAGAGTGTGACGTACGGATGGACGGACAAATCAGCGACTTCATGCCTTCCGTTCAGTGGGTATAGATATGGTTAAATACAACATTAATGAAAATATGTGTTAACCTCATTTAAATATACAAATAATGCCTAAAGAAAAAGGCAGAAAAACAGCGTCTCACCTTTTCCGTTACTATTGAACAGAATAATTTTTACGCTGATATTACGTTGTTATGTCATGTTGTTGCTCTAAGGTTTCGCGTTTTGTTGATGGGAGAAAAAAATAGAATATTTCTACGAAAACTTAAAACTTTAGTTTATATTATCCAAAATACATAAATGTATTCAGTCAGAAATTTTGATAGCATTATACACATTATATTTTCGTCAAGTACATTTTATACATATAGTCATTAAAGCATTTACGTCAGCCCCATTTGATACCGTGCTGTATACACGTTCCGTCTTTTATTGTTTGAAAAAAAATCATTAAATTCTAAAAAGTCAATGCACTGAGTCAATTTCATTTGCAGTATTTTTTTAAATAATAGCTTAACTAATATAGTAATCAAATGAAGGTCAGAATGTTTCAAGTTGTATTGTTTTTGAATGCCAATCATGTGTACAATCAACAACTATAATAGACCGTTCCGAATGCCCAGCTCTCATTTGGACGGTATGTCTAATAATGGATTTTATAAAGGAAGGGAGGTAACTGTATTTCATGTTTGTTTATGGAAATTAATAAGCCAGTTTTTTTATTCAAAGAAATGTATTTTATGAACTATATGTGCTCTCGGTATCGTACCTTTTGGTGAGTTTAATTTGTGTGAAGTAAAACGATGTTACTTGTAACTTCTAGTACTCATAAACTAAACTGACAGATATATAACCAAAACACAAAAATATCTCTTGGTACTGTTCAGTACCTTCTTGCTTCTGCGTTGCTCTGCCATTAACCCTAGTCTAAAATAATAGACGTGTTATACGGGATTCTTCCAATCCCTACTGGGTGAGTACCTAAATCGGAACACTTTCGACACTATTTGTGAAATATATTTAGTTGGACTTGCACCACAACTACAAAATTTTCCATCAGCATACTAGGATTCAAGACCAATTGGTTGATATAAATTGGATTTTTGAAGATACTACCAATCTGCATGAAAAGTACTCTATTAGCCGCACAATCAAGGACTGCCATTTTCGTCCTCGGAGTACCTAAATATGGAACAGTATTAATCTGTTATTTATTTTTATGTATTCTTTTAAAATTATTGCTCCATGTTTTGTTTAAGTAAATTAATAATTTATGTTATTTCCAGCTTGTCTTTTTTTGTCATTTTTGTCAGTAAAAGTTGATGATTTCAGTAAAATATAGACTGTACCAGTATGCTGTGATTGTGGCAAGCATATAGTCTTTTCCCCGAGTGCCATGTATTGACATTTGAACATAAAAAACTTTAAATGATTGCATTATTTGAAATTCTTACCGGACAATTGTGTTCTTTGGAACTTGTATCTGAAGCAAGCGTCTTTATTGATTAAAATCGTAAATAAACTGATCTCGATCGGAAAAACACTTTTATAATGGGTGTTCCATATTTAGGTACTGTTCCGATTTAGGTACTCGCCCAGTAACGTCTAAACAGGAATGTGCAAAAAACGGGGGTGTTTTAAAAATATTGAAATTGTGTTAAGTGAAGTATTTAATGGTTGAAATTGATCATAAAGAGTTTTATTCATATTTTACCATGTAAGTGAAATGTTATTTTGCACTAAACAAGCATTTAATGCATTAAAACAAGTTGTTTACCTTTCCAATAAAACGAAAGTTGACTGACACAGACAACAATTATGCGAAGGGGAACAACTCGATACAATCGTAATAGCTCGGCCTCCTCCGACAAAGCTTTGTGATAGACCTCGTTTATACAATCGTAACAACTTGGCCATGGCCGAAATGTTCCGAGCGATTTAAAACTGTGCCCTAAAGCCTTGCAGGTGCCCTTCATGTATATATCGTTATGTTTTGACAGAATGAAATGAAGAAAAGCCGTCAAAATCATAATTATAAGTTGGATATATATTTTTTTTGGTACGGAACTAATATAAAATAACATTATCTGGTAATATTTCTTGTTTTTATAATATTTTATAGACACTATATGCTTTAACCCGGAATCCTGATCGGAACAACTACCCACTTTTGATACTAAACAATTTGTACGTGAAGGATTTGCCATATCAAAAATCTAAAAAAAAATCTGTTAACGTACAATTATTTGGACTACCATAAAACCCCACCTGTTTTTTTATGTTCCATAAACTGATGGTCAAGAATCTTTACTCCATAGAATGTTTACAGTATGCATAGGTCCATGTGACAGTGTAAAACAGTATCACTTGTATTTAATTCAATTTTAAATATGCTTTATTATTTTGGACTTGGTTATAAACAAATCTGTAAATATAACATTTAATGATTTATTTTACTTTGCAACGATGATGAGCCGGGTACCGATAACAATCCTTCTCCCAGGATCAATGAATTATTATATGTACATGCAGAAATATTGACCATTCCTGAGAAATAACCAGTACTAAATATAGACGGAGCTTCAAGTAGGGCTTCCGACCCGCTAATCAAAAGTATGATGCTCTTATCACTCCGCCATCCATTTCAACTTCGCAAATAGGATAAATTATATTCAAATATTAATATGTTATTAAAAGTATATTAACCCTGCTCATAACAATTTTTTATGAAAAAAAAGCCTTTGGTAAACATGTCTTCATTTTTAAAATGTACATGATGGTAAACCTCATGACAGAGAAGCACTGACAAACACCTGCCTATCTTAATTCATAAAAAGACTGACAGGAGTCAATTTATATGGACTACCATCACTGCCAGTGTGATTGTTATGTACAGAATGACTCATAATTCATTTTTTAACATCTAATAACAGCACAGTGCCTTAAAAAATTGGACACCTAATAAGATGTCATACCGACTGAAAAAAAAATTTGATTTGATGTAATTACACAAGAAAATTACTGCAAAATAATCTTGGAAGCAAAAATATCTGTTCACCGTAAATTTAGAGTGTCAGAAGAAAGGCTGTGATTCTTCCCAGTTGATGAATCAATTCACCCACCACAAAAGGGAAAATGCTAATTTAGTGTGATTCAAAACAATTTTGTTGAAAATTTAATATGCTTGTAAACTGTCAGCTTGCATATTTATTCTTCAAAAAAGCTCACTGGCCCAAATAATCATTGCCGGTAAATTGCCCCCTTGCTATGTGTTGGTTCTAAACTGGACTAGATTTCTTGGCATTCATACATCAAAATATAATTGGTCAACAGGTTTGTGTCTGAGGTTTAAAGAAAGTTCAATGTTTCTCCTCCATTTTCAGCGAATAAAATAGTACCTTTGGTTTCTTCAAAAAAGAAAACAAAATTAAGATATGCTATATGGTGCAACTGGGCATTTCGACTTTTTACCTGGAAGCTCATTATAAGGTCACAACATCATTGGGAAATATTTTCACCAATAATTCACCCAAGTTTCTTACTAAAGCAAATATATATATATATATATACATATATACATTGGGCCTTGTCCTTTCCAATTATTACTAATTCAATTCAACGCTTATCAACATCTAAAAGCTCAAAGAACAGACATATATTGCATAAATTGTAATATAGGGTGTGCCTCCTTGACAATAAATTCGGATACCTACTAATCCAGAAGTATGAACAAATCCCCACTGACCTGGAGGCACTGTTGTTGATAATTCAGACTGTTTATGCCCATGACCAGAAGTACTTGAACACACTTCTCCTTCCTTTTAACACTTGTAAGTTGTAAAATATTGTAAATTGTGCCTCTTACTAGTAAAGTGATATCAATAAAAATATGCTCCTTTCTGGTGAAGCAATGTAAAGTGTGCCCCTTATTACTGGTAAAGTGATGTAAATTGTGACCCTTACTTGTAAAGTATTGTAAATTGTGCCTTTAACTAGTAAAGTGATGTAAATTGTGGTCCTTACAGGTAAAGCAATGCAAATTGTGCCCCTTACTAGTAAAGTGATGTAAATTGTGCCCCTTACTAGAAAAGTGATGTAAACTGTGCTCCTTACAGGTAAAGTATTGTAAATTGTGCCCCTTACTTGTAAAGTGATGTAAACTGTGCTCCTTACAGGTAAAGTATTGTAAATTGTGCCCCTTACTAGTAAAGTGATGTAAATTATGCCCCTTACTGCTGAAATCATATAAATTGTGCCCCTTACTGCTGAAGTCATATAAATTGTGCCCCTTACTGCTGAAGTCATATAAATTGTGCTCCTTACTGGTAAAGTAATGTAAAATTGTGCTCCTTACTGGTAAAGTGATGTAAATTGTGCCCCTTGCTGGTAAAGTGATGAAAACTGTGCTCCTTATTGGTAAAGTGATGAAATTGTTCTCCTTACTGGTAAAGTGATGAAAATTGTACCCCTTGCTTGATAAAGTAATGTAAATTATTTTTTTGACTGGTAAAGTGATAGATGTTAGAATAGCTTAAATTTTGCTGATGCATTTTGTGAATGATGTTATTTAATGTTTTTGTAATAAATACATGCGTAGGTGAACAGTCTAATATGACGGAAGCCACCCTGCCATGTTGGCAGGGCTGATAAATTGCGAAGGCCGGAGACAGGTGCTTAGATCCTTGTACATGTGCTGGGGATTGGAACTTGGCTTAAATCAGCTGGATTTAAATGCCAAAATTTTGATAATGCAAAAAAACATTTTCTTATTTCATGGAAAGAATTCAATTTTAATTGACATTTACATGTAAACACTACTTGGCTGGTGTATAAATTACATCTGTATTTACATCTGTATATGTTTTAAATAAACAAATTCAATGTCTTAATACTACATGTAGTATCATAAATGACTTAAAATAAACTAAAAAATAAATGAATGTGTAAAGCTTTGTTGAGGTAACTGCGAACAATATTGTTTACCTAGCATGACCTAGCAACAAAAATGTCTTCCAATCATGAAAGTCTTAAATTCTTATTCCTTTCTTCTTTCAAATATAAAAGCATATATTGATAATTGCTGTGTTAATTGCTCCAATTCATCATTTCATGTCAGCTCATGATTAATTCTTAATTAAGAGCCTGCTATGGATTATATTCTAGGAATGAGCTTGAAGTACCCAGAGTACAAGAATGATGTCTGAGTAATCCTGGATATTGTTGCATTTGCAGATGTCGGCAGTTTATTTTTCTTTATCAACCGATGATATCATTACACACAGTAACTGTTTCAACACAGGTTTATTTTACGGAAATTGTTTCTCCATATTCATTACTGTTAAAAATTAAAGTAAAAATGTATTGAATTGTTAAGTTGTTTTTAGTGATTTGTGTTGTTTAAATTGTCAAATAATTGATGCAATAACTATAAATTGAATTGTAATGTAAAAGTTTTGTAGCAAATAAGTTCGCAGAAAAAAAAATCCAGTGTGTATAAGATACAACGTAAATATTTTTTTAAACTTTAAAAAATATTAAGCTGATTTCAGATAATGTATATAATTAAGATTTTATGTGTAAAGTAAAACTCGCTTGTGGATTAATAAACACAAAAGAAACACACTGTATTTGAAGACTCGGATCTTACTTTGTTTTGAGGGTATGAATATGGCTCAGATTGAACAAATAACAAGAGTTGCATAATAAATCAAACGAACACAAAACTTGAGTGCATATGAAAGGCGAAAAAAAATGGTTTGAGGGCGTTTAAATTCTTCATGGAATTCGAGCTTTGAAGACAGTCTGTGTCTGCATTAAAGTTTATAAGAATCTGCTGGAAGCCACATCTGAGGGAGATTTATATGTGAATTACATTTGATAACTGCAGGGTTGATCAGACGTCAGTGTGGCTAATTAGAAAAGCAGATAAAGTTTGTATATTTTGTTATCGCATTGAGAACGAATATCAGTTGTATATAGCTGAACTTTGATTATTGTGAAAATGGATGGATTAACAAATGATTCAGAAATGTGTGCCATATATATTATAGATTGTATTAAGTCTAACTACATATTGTGATATGGTATTGGACTTATAGTTATACAATATAATATACAAGTATATAAATACAGGGAGGTAATATTTCTTTCACATTGTTGTTTCCAATCCTATTCTTTTTATGTGAAATTTATGTGGCATCTTGAGTTTAAGATCTACGGTATGTTATTATGTTCATGTTGGTTAAGCAAGATGTTTATGAAAGCTGACTAATAATTTTGTACATGTATGTTTAATAACCTTGTAGAGATTGCCTTAGGGAATATTTTGTTTGATTGATCTGTAGCGTTTAATCATATCCAATAAGTGCCTTGGCCTCATATGATGTATCTTAAGGCAAGATACAATTTAGCGTTACAACGTTCTAAATATGGGTCTTTGAGTCAATTTTTGAATTTGAGAAAATGTAGGTTATATTTTAAATATTGCATGTGTTTCATAATCATTTTATACATTTATAGTCATTAGTCTACTTAAAAGGACATTGAGGGTGACAGTGGTTAGCAGTATAGGTGTCCATCTTACTCCCAAGAGATTGTGGATTCGATCCCAACTCCGATAAGAGTGGTATAGTGGTATACCCGTATGCTACTTCACATCCAAGAGGTTATGGGTTTGATCCCAACCAGTGTGAGGGTGGACAGGTTCATCAACAGTTTCATGGGCTTCTTTCTGTTTTGATGAATTCTGTGCAAGAAAATTGGTGATTTTTATTATTATGGCATAAGGTTCGTGAACTTCTTTTGATGAACTTGATGAACAGTTCATGAAAAAATCCATGAAAAAATCATCAACTTTGGACTTGCAGTATGCTTTGTATAGGTTTCTGCTTCAAATTGGTTCAATCCCCACCAGGGCGAGCGTGGTCTAGCTGTGTAGGTGTCCACCTAACACCCAAGAGGTTGGGGGTTCAATCCCAACCAGGGTTTGAGTGGTATAGGTGTCCACTTCAAATCCAAGAGGTTGGGGGTTCAATCCCAACCAGGGTTTGAGTGGTATAGGTGTCCACTTCAAATCCAAGAGGTTGGGGTTTCAATCCCAACCAGGGTTTGAGTGGTATAGGTGTCCACTTCAAATCCAAAATGGTCGGGGTTCAATCCCCATCAGGGTGGGAGTGGTCAAGCTTTATAGGTGGCCTCAACAGCCAAGAGTTTCTTTCTCATGGTATCTTAAAATGGACACAAGTACTCATTTTTACTCAGGAGACAGACTGACAAGAGAGATTCTGTAAGCTTTCAGCTTTTGTCACAATCCAGCTAAAATGAATTTGTATGACCTAAACTACAGGGGCATTCAGTTTAAAGCAACTCAACCAAGCTAATGAAAGTTACAAGAATTAACTACATATTTAGTAGTACCGGAACAAACTACAATGTAGTAGCAATTGATTTTGTTTCATCAATGCTGTTTACATAAATTCATTATTTGTGGGTCAAAAAATGTTCCAAAAAGCATTGCCAGACAATTTGACAGAATGCAACAACCCTCTATTTGACTCATTCCCGCCTCCTAAACACCCTTATTTTACTCTATTTGATCTTGTCTTTGATATACTAAGAATGTTTTTTCAAGTTTTCAAGACATAACAATTTCCTTTGCCCATGAAGTATCCTATAAGATGTACCAGAATTTCCTCAGATTCAAGATAAGCTGGTTGTTAAAATGGCTTTATCTAGATTATCTGGGCTACACCTAACTTGATGAACAGCTTGATAGGAGATTAATGACAATTAACTATATATTCCTGGCCTGGGCAGATTCTATACACATCAGGGGAGTTTGTAATCTGTGAAATATACTTTATATTGGAGCATTTTAATTCTAGATTCTGCATTCTCTTAAATTCTTTAAGTATGGCATGATACTGTTTTAACACTCATGCTTAAGGCAGTATTTCAAAAGTGTAGAGTTAAAAATTCCACACCTCAACTGAAGATGCTTTTTCGATAAAAATGTAAGGGAGTGTTTAATTTTTTTGCAAAGTAGTTCTTATTCAGGCCATAAAAATACTTACTGATATTAGTTCTTTGTAGATTCATTCATACATGTATATAACTCTTTGGTGAAAACTATTTGAACGAAATGAAAATGGAAAATCTCCTGTTAAGTTTTATGAAGTTACCGTAACCAGTTTTTTGTTACTTATTAACATCCATGTCGGATGCTGGCATTCTATCATTGTAGATTGTTATGAGACATGTTGAACTATCATATAGATGAATGTTTACAAACATGACAGACTGCGATGTGTTTGAGATACATTAGATATGTTAAAACCATCTCCTTCATGTTAGAAATATCATTCCCCAATGTTTTCTGCCCAGGTGTTGAAAGATGTTCTCCAATGTTAGTACAGTGCTTGGATATATAAGCTGTAATAGGAATATAAGAGTGAGTGTTCTTAGAGCAATAAATATTATCCCAAATGCCTTGTGCATGTGAATTTAATGACATTGAATAGATATATTATGAAAATGTATTTTAGGGTAATTTTTCTAATTTGCTAGGACTAGGATGGGCTTTTAAGTACTTGTGAAGGAATTAAGGTTCTTTAAGCAGGTATATAGGGAAAATCCTTTGAAAGAAAGTGGAGAAAAGATTCATATGTGATATTAAGAGCATACAGTGCAGGTCTTGGAATTTGTATGAGGAAATTAATTAGATATCATTGAGCATAAATCCATTGCACTGACAGCCATTTCTCATCTGTCTGATTGCATTAAATTGATTTGATGTAAAACGATTTTGAATATGTTCTTATCTTCTATTTTCAGAATGCTTTCCGCAGTATGACTTACAGTTGACCTAGAAACCAGTGCCATGTTGCCCAGCAACTGTCACCATGGAAACAAACATGTGGCCCTTCTTCTCTTTCTGCTTTCCTTCTACACAGTTGAATCTGCTGACTACACATGTAAGTTGTTTACTTAGATGTATATATGTAAGACATTAGGAAGACTTTCAAGATGAATTGCTTTAAAGTGAAAGAAAGTTTCCAATATAAGATCTTGCTATGTTTGACATCAGTGAGCATAGCGGAGGTACTTGTAGAATACAAGATTACTGGTATTCATAGAAATCTATAATATTTTGTCAAAATCAAATGGTACCTGTATGATTTTATAGATAAAGCTTTCTTATCTTTGATTGTTTTGATGTTACGGGTATCACTATTCTGTGAAATTGGGTTAAATCTAGTAATTAAGTTGAATTGTTTGAAGGATTAAAATCTGTTATTTTTAAAAAGTCTGAACGCATTTAGTTTTAGGTCTAGATTAGTCCTAACACATTTACCACATACAGTGTAGAGTGATTATTATATTGCAGTGGGGTTTGACAGTGAGAGTAGCTGCACAAAAACCCATTTCTACGAGGCTGATGATGTGTTCAAGGCATCTGTGAGGGGGAATGTACATGCCAAACATTGTCCCCTTACCTTTGTGCAATCGGGGGCTTTCAGTTCTGGGTCTACATACAGGTAGGTGTCCAGGGGCTTTCAGTTCTGGGTCTACATACAGGTAGGCGTCCCGGGTTTGACGGTTGTCATCAACATTAAAACAGCATTCTTGGCTTTAGCAAGTTTTTTTGTATATATTCAGGAGTTAAAAAATTATACCAGGAAATTAGGCTTCTTGATCATGTTATCAACCAAATATTAGTACCTTATCTATTATATTAATTGCCCATTCTCTAATGATCGCCAATCGCCCAGTTTTTGGCCTGAAAATTACCATATTTTGGGCAAAATCGTACAAAAACATTGCCTCCTTTGAACGCCCACCCCACAATTTTTAAAAGAAAAAAGTATTCCTTTTAAACAACGAGTTTCCTGATTTCCTGCTTTACATGTATATACAATCTTACCTCACTTTTTCGTCTTTACGTCCAAATAATTTAATGATGACCGATTTACATCTCGGGCACCCCGACTGCAAACTTTGAGGTATCAAGTTTGAATCCCTGTTCCAACTAAAACTTTTTATACCCCCCCAAAACAAAGTTTGGGGGGGGGTATACTGGAATCGGGTTGTCCGTCTGTCCGTCTGTCTGTCCGTCTGTCCGTCCGGTTTTTTTTTGTCCGGGATTCATCTTTGTCGTTATTGAACAAATCTTTTTCAAACTTTCAGATATTAATGGCCATGATGTAAACTTGCGCCTCTGTGAAATTGGTACGGGTCACATGACCCTGACCAGAGTTATCTCCCCTTGATGTGTTAAAGTAGGCAAAATAAGCCCTGTCCGGGATTCATCTTTGTTATTATTCAACAAATCTTTATCAAACTTTCAGAAATTAATGGCCATGTTGTAAACTTTCGCCTCTGTGAATTTGGTACAGGTCACATGACCCTGACTGGAGTTATCTCCCCTTGATGTGTTAAAGTAGGCAAAATAAGCCCTGTCCGGGATTCATCTTTGTTATTATTCAACAAATCTTTATCAAACTTTCAGAAATTAATGGCCATGTTGTAAACTTTCGCCTCTGTGAATTTGGTACAGGTCACATGACCCTGACTGGAGTTATCTCCCCTTGTAGGCAAAATTAGCTTTGTCCGGCCTAACTCCAGGGCAAACAACCTAGACATGGAGGGGTGGGGGGTATTCGTTAGCCTATGGCTTACAGTTCTAGTTTTGTGAGGGAAGCTAAATTGTTCACCATGCTGCAGAAAATCTACAACACTGTTCACTTATTTTAGATGCTAGTGAAACATTGTCCACATTGACAATATAGGTGCAAAACAGTCAACATCCACTACCCTTGTGATTGAAATTATACACTGGCCCTGAAGTGTTTTTATGTATAAATACATTCAATTTCTCATGTTATGGGTGCAGTAACTATTTGATTACAACAAAATGTTGGGGCTTAAACTCTTTGGTAAATTAGATCTCATAGGTGTATGAGACTTTTGTGGAAATGAGCTTGGGTGTTTTCATTATTAAAATTCATGATTGGACTGTTTTCAAAGTTTTATGTTTTATAAACTTGTTATTTATTTTGAAAATTATCTATTTTGATTGAGCTGTGCATTCCTCTTGTGAAAAGATTCTTGGCCACACAGACAGTTTCTATGGGGAAATGTCTTAATTATCTTTTATTCTCTTTCAGCTGTATATTTTTACAGAAGACTTTCCTTTGTTTACGTATGAACATGTTTACATCTGTTTCAGCGAGCCATGTGTGTGTCTTTGTGTGAAGATACTAGAGTACACATTGGACAGCTGTAACGTGAGGCTGAGCTACCATGATGGCCTTAATGACTTTGCACCTTCTGTAAGTGGTATTTCATTGAACTTATTATAGGAAAAATAATGATAGTTTGCATGGTTTGAATTTGTGCATGTGCAAAATGGGTGTGAAATATTTTGAATGAATTTTTCCTGAGCTCTTAATACCCGGCGAGTGGATATCTATTTTCTCAGATCAGAGGACAGCTCTTGATCGTCTATACTAGACTATTTGAATATATATACCTTATATTGTCTTAGATACAAATTCTTGGTAATGGACATGACAAAAGGGTTCCACTTTGTCATTGGCTGACTGGAGAGATTCCAGGTCATTGGTGTATTGGGTTTTCCAATGAATACCCTTAATGTCAGAGGCTTGATGTCAGAAGTTAAAATTTGGATTGTTATTCACTCATGTACATCGATAGGTGTATGAGACATATATTCATATAAACAGGAAAGACTTAAAACAGTGCAATACTTTTGTTGAGAATTTCTCGAAGGTACAAAATCTCTCTCACTCCTAGTATTCTTCATGAAATGTTCCTCCAGGAATTGTACTAAAAAGTGGCTCATATCAGTGTACAGGTGCCTTAAAAATGAACTACCTTTACTGTTCCAGAGGTGCATCGGTTAACTAATGATCAACATCATGCAGTTTTAAGAATATAGATCTGAATTTTAATTTGTATTTCAGACCTTTGACTGCCACAAGTTTCCGCCTATCTTATGGTGCTCCAGTAAGAACGAGCTGAAGGTGTCAGTATCAGAACTGAGTGCATATCGGGGCGGGAACTATGCCATTTCCCTCCAGATAAAACCATTCTGTGGTAGCCAAGATAGTTTAACTACAGGTTGGTTGAGTCTTGATAGTATTTAGATGATCAGAGTTATTCTCAGTGGGTTTTTTTTACCTAAAATGTGAATGAGGTCAGGGTCCTTTGAATCCTGAAAATAGCCACACTGTGCACTTAATGGACCAGTCCCTAGTTGTCAATCAATCAATCAATCAGTTGGCCAAAAATATGATTATAATTTTGAAGTAAACAAATGCAGCTGGTGGCATTATTTAACTGTGAGAACTGTATTTACTGTTAAAGATAGAAAAAATCTTCATTTACAGATTTTTTTAATGGAGAACACCCTAGTATTTTTTTAAAGTTAAAGAAATAAATGAACTAATTTTCCAAGAAATTGACGATGATCAACATAATTAAGCTTTTATACCTCTTTAGGTGAAACAATGGCAATTGAAGGGTAAGCGTGATCTAGGTGTATAAATGTCTGGCTCTCACCCAAGAGGTTGTGGGTTCAGGGGTAATTTCTCATGGCCTCTCAAAAAAAGGCAAAGTACTAATTTCTGCCCAGGAGGCAAACTCGAGAGTGATCTTATCGGCTTTCATCACAATCAAGCTAAAATAATTAAATATAAACCAAACAATGGCAAAGAAATCATTGGAGTTTTTTCATCAGTTGAACATTTTTACAACCCACCCCATTATTTCAGATTCCAGTATTGTGGTCAAACCCCAGAAGAAGGGTTCCTCCATCAACCAGACAGCTTTGATAAGTGGGGCGATTGTTGGGACAATCTCTATAGTGTTTGTCCTGGGCTGGATAGTGTACTGCTATCGTTACCGCCACAACAACCCAGAACCCTCCGCCTCCACTGCACTTCACAGATCTACACGGGCTTCAACACCCAACCAGCAGAGTATGTCAAATTATGCTACTTAGAACCTAGATTAAAGTTAGGTTTTCTGAAATAGTCACAGAAAGTTCAGTCTAGGTATATTATCATGCACTGTCATTCTGAAGAGGTTCAATTGACACAGTAGGCATTTCTGAATACAGTTGCATCTCTTGTCATTTGTGGTTTGAGACTGCTGTCAGGAATGCTCTGGTTATGCAGTAAATCAAAAAAAAAACAACATTACATTACATCATGTAAATCATTAGCTAATTCCACCTCTGTCCTTCAATTCCATTGTTTTCCTTTCTTGTTACCTGTGCTGTCAGTCTTAATATTGGACACACAGGTATTGCCAACAGACTGAGTATTAGACACACTGGTATCTTGTCTTACTTATTCACTGTGCTGTCAGACTCGGTATTGGACATAGAGGTATTGCCAACAGACTGAGTATTAGACACACTGGTATCTTGTCTTACTTATTCACTGTGCTGTCAGACTCAGTATTGGACATAGAGGTTCACATAGAGGTATTGTGAACAGACAAAATATTGGACAAATATGTATCTTGCCTTACTTGTTCACTGTGTTGATAGACTCAGTATTGGACACACATGTATCTTGCCTTACTTGTTCACTGTGTTGACTGACTAAGTATTAAACCCACCTGTATCTTGCCTTACTTGCTCATTGGGCTGACAGACTCACTATTGGACATATAGGTATCTTGCCTTACTTGTTCACTGTTCTGACAGACTCAGTATTGGACACATCTGTATCTTGCCTTACTTGCTCATTGGGCTGACAGACTCAGTATCTAAAACATAGGTATCTTGCCTTACTTGTTCACTGTGTTGACTGACTAAGTATTAAACCCACCTGTATCTTGCCTTACTTGCTCATTGGGCTGACAGACTCACTATTGGACATATAGGTATCTTGCCTTACTTGTTCACTGTTCTGACAGACTCAGTATTGGACACATCTGTATCTTGCCTTACTTGCTCATTGGGCTGACAGACTCAGTATCTAAAACATAGGTATCTTGCCTTACTTGTTCACTGTTCTGACAGACTCAGTATTGAACACACCTGTATATTGCCTTACCTGCTCACTAGGCTGACAGACTCAGTATTTGAAACATAGGTATCTTGCCTTACTTGTTCACTCTTCTGACAGACTCAGTATTAGACACACCTGTATCTTGCCTTACTTGCTCACTGGGCTGACAGACTGAGTATTGGACACACCTGTATCTTGCCTAATTTGCTCACTGGGCTGACAGACTCAGTATTTGACACACAAAATATTGGACACACATGTTTCTTACATTACTTGTTCACTATACTTACATGATAAAGTAGGACACACAAGTGTCTCGCTTTACTTGTTGAAACTGCTGACATACTCAGTTTTGTCAAGGGGACACACAAGTGTCTCGCCTTACTTGTTGAAACTGCTGACATACTCAGTTTTGTCACGGGGACACACAAGTGTCTCGCCTTACTTGTTGAAACTGCTGACATTCTCAGTTTTGTCAAGGGGACACACAAGTGTCTCGCCTTACTTGTTGAAACTGCTGACATACTTAGTATTGTCAAGTGGACACACAGGTATCTTGCCTTACTTGTTGAAACTGCTGACATACTTAGTATTGTCAAGGGGACACACAAGTGTCTCGCCTTACTTGTTGAAACTGCTGACATACTCAGTTTTGTCAAGTGGACACACAAGTGTCTCGCCTTACTTGTTGAAACTGCTGACATACTTAGTATTGTCAAGTGGACACACAGGTATCTCGCCTTACTTGTTGAAACTGCTGACATACTCAGTTTTGTCAAGGGGACACACAAGTGTCTCGCCTTACTTGTTGAAACTGCTGACATACTTAGTATTGTCAAGTGGACACACAGGTATCTTGCCTTTTGTTGACTTTCCTGACAAACACAGTATTTGACACATTTGTACCTTGATCTTAATTCTGTTTAATTTTCTATATTTTTTTTTATTTTTCCAGTCAACAGATATGCACCAGTGGAGAGGAAACCACAATCATCATCCCAGTCCGGTAGTGACCAGGGGGCACTGACCACACCCTACAGGCCACAGGATGTGCCCCATCCCGTGGTCGAACCCCGTCTCTACTCCCCATTCCAGCCTCCAACCCAGACACAGAACCCGGGCTTCAGACCACCACAGCCTGGCACACAACAGGTATACCTATCTTTGCACATGTCGGTCGGTCAGTCCGCAGGTCGGTCAGTCTGTACGTCCGTCCGTCGGTAGACCAAAGCTTGTCCAAGTGATAACTCAACAATTCCTGGACGTATGGTCATAAAACTTGACATGAAGGTTAGGCCTGACGAGTAGATGACCCCTATTGATTTTAGGGCTCATTGGATCAAAGGTCAAGGTCTGAGTGACCTTTAAAGGTGATAAAAATTTAAAGCTTGTCCGAGTGATAACTCAACAATGCCTAGACCTATGGTCATCAAACTTAATATGGAAGTTTGGCCAGACCAGTAGATGACCCTTATTGATTTTAGGAGTCATCGGGTCAAAGGTCACAGTCACCTTGAATGCGAAAATGTTATTTGAGTGATAATTCGACAATGCCTGCACCCTCAAACTTGACTTTGGGTTGTGTCTGACCTGTAGATGACCCCTTATGATTTAAGGGGTCATCTGGTCAAAGGTCAAGGTTACATTGACCATGATAGAAAAAAAGCTTGTCTGTGTGATAACTTGACAATGCCTGCACCCATGGTCCTCAAACTTGACATTTAGGTTTTTGGTGACCAGCTGATGACTTTTATGGATTTTGAGGTCATAGAGTCAAAGGTTATGGTCATAACACACTCTATCCTCACACTTTGAATGGTCATAATTTTAAAACTGCCTCAAGGGCATCTTATGTCAGTGTTGAATCAGCTGTCGTTGTTTGACAAACATCTCTTGTTTATGAAGTGTTTCACTAACTTAGTTTAAAAAGTAACAGTTTTAAAGGCAGCCAAAATTTGTTGAAAATACACCAAGAAAAGGAATGGGTGTTTTCAATTTTTTGCTTAGATCAAAATGATCTATTCGAAGATGTTATTTGGTTTTATTGCATACAGTTTATGTAATATTTCCGTGACAAATTAAGATATTTTCACAAACTGTTTGCAAATTCAAGACTCCCTAGACATGAAAAACACTAACAATTGGTTGCATGCAACCTCAGGTGCTGTATTCTGACCTGGACAGAGGCGTTCCACGAGGTGAAAGATGGTTTCTAGGTGATAATGCCCGTGCACCGGGGTTTGTGAGCCCCACCCCAGGGCCGAGGTACGGGGAGGAGGATCAGGTGTACAAGTATCCCCAGGATGGAGAGATGCACACAGTGCCTGTGGATACCAGGTATTTATGATGGGATGTGTAGATTTACGTAACTGAGAGATTGCAAATCATAACATGTAGTTACACACAAAGCTACCATTGAAACAAGTAAGTTGCAGTTCTACTTGAAAGTAAATTACAATTAGTAACTGCAGCCTTACTGACATTCATCAGAAACATTTCCTTCTGATTTGATTAATTTCATTGTGTCCATGTTTAATCCTGTTCAATAAAAACTCACTTTTCAGGAGCATACTGAAACATTTGTGACATAGATCACACTCTCACATGTGCTCTCAATATTAGCTAGTTGCTTTAAACTTGTAAATTCTACAGATACCTTGATTTTTCCACTCAAAATGTAGTCTTTTGTTCATGTTCAAGTATTGTTTTTGAACCTGTTTGGTAGTAAGTAACTGCTAGAAAAGTTTATGGAATAACTATAAACATTCATGAAATTATATGTGTGTTTCTTGTGTTTTCTTTTTCTTATTTAGTAAAGCCTCATTTTACAATGACTAATTGAAAAATAATTATTATATAGAGCCTGTCTCGAGTCTTCATATGATACACAATTTTATTCAACAAGTTCAGAACATTGGCTATAATAGTTATGAGCCTTACATATATATTTCCTGGACAAGTGGAATAAATTTGTGTAGTATATGATGACAAAATCTTTTTATCACATGCTTTTCCAGTAACAAATAGAAAAAACGACCTACCTGTTTGTGATGAGATGAATACCACAAAGCAATGCAATTTCCTGTGCTTAATGCATTGCAGGAATGAAGTACTTGGAATAATTTGTAGCCTCATATACATCCCATCATTTTAATTCTGTTTAGAAGTATGGACCGTCTTTAAAAATGTTTTATTCAAAATCAAGACGAAATACATTGCATTACTCTTTAGGTTTAGATGGAAAATGTACTGCTGTATTCAAATAAATCTTCATCATAAATACAAAGTGCGAAATTAATGTATGACTTGCTAAAATATCACCGATTGCACAATTGTTTTTGTCGAGAAACATGTGAAGTGATATATTTTCTGACCAATAAAAATTGAGCAATGTTATATTACATATGTAATACAGAAAAATGTGTGATGGCTATATTAAAATGGAAACAAGGCATAACATGTGATAAAATGGTTGTGTGAACATTTTGGACCAAAATATTTCGGGACTAGCTTGAGAAGGATTTAAAGCTGTCAGAAACTGCTTGTTATGTAATGTATTGCTGTGGTATAGAATGCTTGTTATCTTATTTCTGCTGTACCATTTTCATTTATTGTAGTGAAACAAAATATCATGATATAAATAATTAAATTTCAGATTTGTGGTGTATGACTTTGACTACGAGCCACAGCCACTTGAAAGGAAGTACTCTGCTGGTAAATCTCGCACCCTACCTGCCAACCAATCACCAGTTAAAGATGTTGACAAAATTAGGCCAAGGGAGATCACTCCATTGAAAGAGACTGTTAGAGTACTTGGCCCTGGAATTCAACCCAGGATTCCTCCCCAAATTGACTCAACCACTGATCACACATCTGACAATGACTCATCATTTTCTGAAACAACAGAGGATGACACTACCGATGACCAAACAGTACAAAGTAATCTAAGATATGCCCCTCCTTTAGGATTTTATAACCCTGGAGGTGGCTTTAGGCAGGTTGATCCAAACTCAAGAGTGTATGATCCAAGTAATTTCCAAAGAATTGATAACAGAAGCATACAAAATCCTTCAAATAAAACAAATCCTCAAAGTGCTCAAAGTGATTCATTAAGTGCAATTAGAACTGATGTTGATCATGTGCCAGAACCGCCTCTAAGAAATGAATCAAACAGATCATTCAGAACTGAACCGGTTCAACATCCACAAAGGAATGCTGAATCAAGCATAGCTCTTCAGAAATCGTTTGTAAATGAGAATGAGGCCAAGCCAACACCCACCACAGAGAGTGCAAGAGAGGGACCGATGCCCCAAGTCCCATCAGTTCCCAGGGAGATACAGAGAGCTGGTCCCAGGATTTCACCCCAGAGGGAGCTTCCCTGGCCCCACGGACCCCCACCACCATACTCACCTGCAGAGAAATTTGTGGTTTAGGCTCTCTGTGATGTGACATTGGCACACTGTGTGAACAAATGTGTTGGTAAGGCTGGTTTAGGCTGTGTATAATTAGACACTGACAAATATGTGTCAACAACCTGAACTCCCTTTGTTTCATCCCTGACAGGACTGCTGTCTCAAGTCCCTTAAAAATGACTGGCAGTACTGTACTGGTCTCTACCAAGGCAACAGATTTGAGGAGGTTTTTGAACTATGTATGGATATCAAGTTCTATATTATACCGATAATAGCTTTAAAGTATATGGACTATAATAGTCTGGTACACATTTTATTTGGCTGTTAATTATCTTCATTCTACATATATGTACAATGTTTTTTATATTTCTTTAGACTGTCTCAGTGTTTATGGGCTTTTTCTAGTTTTATATTTACATTTTGCTTTTTACATTAAGGTTAGTGTTCACAATTTTTCAAAGATAATCTTGTTAGCGGGTCTGAAATTTTATTGCTTGAATTTACATTATAGTTGTCATTTGCTCTTCTATTTTCCAAAGAAAAAAGTGGAGGTATAAACATAGCCATGGTGTTGTTGGCTTTGTCATGCAAAAACTTAATCCTCAGCGACAACTTGAAATAAAGATATTGGTTTGAAACTTAGTACATGTTTGGTCCCTGAAAATACACACATGCAAAGCAAGACCTTTAACTCTGTCCTGAACAATCTTGAACAATTAAGAAGTTATGCCCCTTTTTGACAAAGAAAAAAACCCAGATGAGTTCTGGCATCCACTTAAGGTGCCATTGTTCCATATTGTCATCGTTTAATGAGATATAAAGATACATTCATATTACCGTGGTGGTTGTTTTACAGGTGATGTATGGCTAATAGTGGAGTATGCAAATCTTTAGTTATTAACAAATTTGTTTAACAGAAAAATCAATTGGATACAAGTCCACATGCGTTTGTCTGTCCAGGGCTTTTACATCTTTTGAATATCATATGATTTATGGATATGAATATTTAAATAGGGTTGACTGGGCGTCAGAGCAGTTATTTGAATTCAAGGCCTTACTTTCATACTTGTATAGTATTTCTTTGTAAGACTTGGAGCAGTTTTCATGCCCCCAAAGGTAGGCATATTAAAATTGTACCATATGATCTTCGTCTATTTTTTGGTTGTGTACAGGCTGTAATTTTGTCACGCAATGTGCGATTTTGAAATGATTAGGCAAAAATGTTAGAAATGCAAAGGTAACATGTTGCATGTAAGACCCACATCCTTTCCCTGGAGGTTAAGGTCACATTTTACTCGGTAAAAGTTAATCATGATTGAATATATATACATGTATAGAGAGAATAGGTGGTCATGTCCGGGCTATAAATATGTCATACAAAGGGAGATTTTGAAATAACCTGGCAAATATTTGAGGAACATAAAGATGATGTGATGTGTAAAAGACAAACGCCCCGATCTCAAAGGCCAAGGTCACTCTTAGGGGTTATTCTTTAAGTTATGTTGAATATTTGCACATAGAGTATAATGATAAAATCGAGTGATGAATGCAAAAAGGTTCTAAGCGACATGAAATAAAGAAGAAGATAGAACCTTTTTTGCTTTCACACCTACATGTGGTCATGTCTTGGTCGTAATGTTGTCCTGCAAGGTGGTATTTGAAAAATAACATTGCACAGATGTTTTGCACATAAAGGCAGGTTCAAAATATATGTCTTTATCTCTGGATGTGTTTTTGCAAGCACCAATTTTCTACGTCGTCCCCTCACTCGAAGTTGTAGTCAACAATCATGGGGTCCTGCATCATTATATGGGCATTGACCATTGATCTGTCTGGCACTTGGGGACATTCATCACTTACATTGACAGCTCTTGTTTCATGAATTGTTTCATCTCGGTTTTATGTGTTCAAAAGTTTTTATTGTCTCATTTTTTTATATTTTATTTCACTGTGATTATGGTGCTATTATAAACTTGTACTGTTTTGCTCATACATCATAATGTTTATTGTTTAGTGTACTTTTATTTGTTGTATGAATACTCAACTATGTTGCAAACAGCAGCAATTATAGTGCCTTTTACATTGTTTACTTTGCTCTAAATTTGGTCAATTTATAATACGATTATTATTTATTTACGGTGTAATTTTAGGAACAAAACCATAGACATTTTACATTATATACACTTCATACTTTGTGAAGCTTTATGTTCATTTGATTTGTGCATGTATTTCTTGACTACTTGCAATAGAATTGTCATGTAAACATTTAAAAGGTTGACCAACATTAAATATAGTTTTTTATTTCCTTTTGGGGAATAGGGCAAGTTTTTACCAGTTCATTTTAAGCTTGTCTTCTTTTTAAAGATGTCACTGTGGGTCGCAGCATCGCGCAAATACTCAACCTTGGTTAGAACTCACACCACATTCAAATGAAACTTGGTATACATGTGTTTTGTAACAATACCCATATGTATACAATACCCACATAAACAAGAAGGCCCATGACTCTGGCTTAACTAATTGATAAAAAAATATTTCACTGTTCAACTAAAAAAACAAACAGATGAAAATAGGTTTTCGCTCTTGTGTTGTTGTTGTTGTTGTTGTTTTAAAGTGTTGAGATAGCCTTGGTGGTTATTTTTTAACTAAGTAATAACTCAAAAACAACTTAAGATTTTCAAAGAAAACTTGGTACACATGTTGAAAAAACAAATGTACTGATGATAATACTCGAACAATATTTTCACTTGTAAGATATTCAGTAACTCTTGTTTTGTAAACTTTAATAATTGTTGAGTTATTCCCCTTGACCAACTGAGAAAACAAACAGATGAGCATGTTATTGGCTTGTGGTGCTCTTGTTTTATGCAAATTGAAAGCATTGTTGCTATAATCCATTAGACTATACAAAACTGTTTTTGTGTTAAGTGTCAACCCTTAATACAGAAATCCTATTTAGGTATCCTGAAAACAACAACAGAAGAACCCCTGAAAGAAATGAATGCTAAATGAGTGACATCATATGTAGAATATAGACACACAGAGCCTCCTTAGTCCATTCATCGTCAAATAGATTTTCACTGTAAAATGATATCAAATAAAACTTATATTTGAGACTTGTGTGAAACATGGGAATCACACAGAAAACATCCTTTTCAGATATCAATGGTCAATATTACTAGTACAAAGTATGAAGAATGTTGTTTACACTTGTCTTCTGTAGTAGGAATAATAGTTATATGAAATTATAAATATTCAGGAAATCGTTTATCATATAAAATGTTGTTGTTGTTTTTTGGAACCTGAAACCTATCCGTCTGCAAATGCTTAACATAGAAATGATTTAATATGGCCTTAAATGGAACGTGAATGAATGCGAGCTGACAATATTACCAGACAATGTTTAAAACAGTATTGATTTGCGATGAAACTCAAGTAGGATTTCAGTTTGATTGAGTGTAAATTAATCAAATAAATGAAAATGACATGACAGGAGAGTCTGCATAGGATGTCTTTTAACTCAGCATTTTGGGCATTAATAATAATACTTGTTTGGTGATAAATCAATATATAATATAATACACTGGATACTAGTTTAGTTATTGCTGTTAACTTTTAATCTCGTCTCCGTAAAAGACACTATTTTGAAAAGAAGAAACCACCTTTAATTGCTATCTGCTTATCTTGCTAAAAAGGCTTATTAGCATTACATTGTGTATGGACTATGCTGTCTCATTTATATTTCACAATTTACTAGATCAGATATGAACATTCAGCTTTAAGTTTTAATGTTATGTGTCATATATGTCCGTCCATGCTACAATATGCTTTAAGCTTCAGTATTGTATTTCTTACATCAGTGTTCTATGCAAGTCTTGTGGGAGGTCTCATTACTTATCATTTATCAAATTACATGTATTTAGAATTGATACTTTGCAAATAAAAGAAAGTAAGCGTTTAAAATGTTGAGGGGTTTTGTTGTAATTTCACTAGCTTACAAGCCTTATATGTTGAGACTGGAATGGCGGACCAAGAGCAAGTGCTAAAACAATTGCTTTGTTGTAAAAACTGGTTGTCTCATTTGTGGCAGCTTTTTGTCTAATGCTAATTGATACGAGGTTAAATTGGATTATGACCGCCTTTGATAATTACGATCTTTGTTTAAGAAAGAAATCCATTGTATTAAAGTCAACTTGAGTTTGTTTGTCCCGAGTGTTATCGTATGACTTGTAAATCTCCTTGTTGGTCAAACAGTTATAATTATTTATATCAGGGTGGTTCAGTGTCATGTCAATTTCTTGATACTAAGTAGATATATTTATGAGTATTATTAAGTATTATGATGTTCAGTGTTCACGAACACTGTCCATATGAGCAGTAATGACATGTATACATTTTAACAAATGTTATCAGACAAGGAGCAAATGACACTTGTTTTTTCACCATTTTATTTCATATAAACATAACAGTAGTTAAAACAACAATAATCAAAATACTGAAACAAAACAGTCTTGTTCTTGCTCTACTCAGAAGTATACTAGCAGAAAAAGAAACTGTGCATACAGAAATATTCGTATACCTGTTCTGAAAATACCCTAGAAATGGCAATTTTTAAAGATGTCTTTATCTGAAAATAGTTTCTTATAGCTTAGGTATTGTTTATTTAAGTCTCATATAGTTGATTACGGTAAATATGATTTGATCATAGAAAGGCTTGATTTTATTTTAGACAAATTTTATTTAAGCACTGTTTCTCTTTTCCGCTAGTCTATCTTATATTTATATTCAGTCGAGTGTAATTCTAAATATTGATAACTCAAAACATTCTTTTTTTACAGAATAATGTTATGATCAACTCTGTACTTTTAATCAATTCAGTCTTCAATTCAAAATGCATGAACTTATATCAAAGAAATCATTTATATTTTAATTAGATTATACAATCGGAATAAAGAAACACTGCTAACAAAAATATACTAGTTCTTTGATATCCCCAGAAATAGCCAGTTTTTAAGATAACTTAATTTTGGAAATTGTCTCATGCTTTGCCAAAGTACCTCTCTCTCTACATCAGTTACATTTCTTTGTCTTATTATAGAGAAGTTTACATCATGTAATCATGTAAGCATTGAACACCATTACATTATTTTTGGCAGATTTCCTGTATTATTTTTTGTATAATTCACAATCTCTTTTTCCGCTAGTATACATACAATGTACAAACTCTTTAACTTTAACTTAAGAAATTGAGGGCCATGTTTCACGATCAGGTAAACATTGATTTATTTGGAATTCTTATTGAAGAGTGAATGTTTATCACCTAATTTTAAAATACATACATGTACACTCTCTTTTCCTCAATAATAGTATTCGGAACATAAGTGATAAAATTCTTTACCTCAACAAAACCATCTGGCATGTATTGAATGTGAGAAGCATAAAATTTCAGCACCTTTTACGTTTAGTTAATTTTTAGGCATCTGAGGCGGTATTCGTAATACTTCTCAAGTGATTTCCTAGCTTAAGTCAATTTCTTAACATTTCCAATGTCGAATAAAAAGAAATGTATAAGTGATTTTAACATTAAATTATGTGTTTTTTTCCAACAAGTCAATAGAAATAATGTTTTTTGGAAATTCTTCCATTTTTATTTCATAAGACTTTAGAGATAATAAAATTAGGAAAGTGACATAAGTTACGAAAAGACTTAAGAAGTTTTATGAATACCACCCCAGGTCTTATAGGTTTATGGTTTTGCATACTTTCATGATTTTGTAAACTTCTAGCATGTTTTGGTGTGTATATTTAAAATAATATGCATAGTAATAATATATATCCACATAATGTATGGAAAATCAACAATAATTAACAATTATTCTATCAGAACATAATACCCCACTACCACAATGTGCCAGAAAACTTTCGTTGTGCTGTTTTAAAATTCTGATAAAAAATAAATTTATGCAATTATGTGGATCACAATAACTATTAGTTTAATTTCAAAAATTCAAAAGAAATTCACGAAAAAAAGTGTTATAATCTACAAGAAATTATAATGTTCTATAAAGCCATTTATGCTTGAAGTAAAACACGTTTCCAGCAAATGCAATGCTATTTTAACTTTGATATTCCACTTGTAGGTTGAAAGTTTGCACAGAACCAAACACGAGCATGATTGTCCTCACAACACTAGAATTATTGCCTCAGCAAACACTTATTATCACACATAATGAACACTCTAAAATAAATTTGAACAACTTGTCATGGATAATGCACAAAGATGCATATAAAATAAACGACTACTGCACGTGTCAACACGTGCCATTTTGGTGATTTGTGTCCCGCCCCTACATGACGCTATGCCATACCATTGTTACCGTTGATATGCATAGTGTTGTTTTTTTCTGAGCAGTTCTACAGTAACGTTTTCCTAAATATAATTATTCTGTGTACCAAACATGTTGACGGTACATGATTACGCTGTAGTATACGCTCAAGTATTTTCTTTTAGCTGTGTTGTAAACTTGACTCAAAGTGTTATATCGTTATCTGCGGTGGGGTCAATCAACCTTATGGAGCAGCCCCTCCATATGAACGTCCGTCGTGACCTTGAGAGAGAGCAGGAAGTGGGCGAGCACGTCCTGGTAAACGACGAGCACGAGCCACGCGGGTGCGTACACCAATGTTATTAACCCCATCACGTTCAGGGGGTAGTGGCTGTAGTCCCATGAGCAGGCGTCGAACTGACGCAACACGAGCCCGAACGTAAACTCCCACGTGTAAAGGATGCACAGATATAACGGCCAGCGGATATACCACTGAACGCCGTGACGTAGATATAAGTATACGTAAACGCGCTCGACAACGAAACTGCAGCTGCCGTAGATGAGGAACGAGAAGAGGGTGGAGTATCCCTTGAGCATGGCGTTCCCCTCGGGCTCGAAGAAGAAGTCAAACAGCGCCGTAAAGACGATCTCGTCCAGCAGCCCGTGCATGCCGTACAAGTAGAAGCGTAGCCATGCCGGAAGTGGCCGCGAAACCGCCCCAGACTCCTTAGCTTTCGTAGGCATCGATGGATGGACTGCAACGTAAAGAAACAGGTTGGAGAATGAACAATATTTTTTCTTAAATGAAAATGGACACTTAACAAAACTTTTAACTTGACTTACATTTAAATGTTCTCATGTTTCGCGCAGGTTTGGAAAACGTTGGAATGTCTAATTGCCAATTATTATCAACGACTTAAAATCTGAAGATAAAAACAATAATTATTTAAAACAAGTTTGTGGACAACTTTTTCAATTTTATACTGAATACAATTTAACAGACTATATATGTTATCAATAACAGACAAACAGAAGTTTTGTTAAATACACTGAACATAAAATATGCAAATTGCGTAGTCGAATACTTGGAAGTGTTCATGATCTGTTTTCTGATACATGTGATCAGAGTTTTGGTATGTAATTTGACCGTCGGGACAATTATTAGGGTGGGTACCAGTACACGAGGTTTTGTTCTTTTCTTAAACATTACGAGGAAGTCTTTATTAGACAGTTAAACAACGGACTAAATCGTGACCCAATATCGAACAAAGCGCTATTTTCATGTACATGTATATAAAGCCAGACTTGGGGAACAAGCCAATACCTTCATCAAACAAAGCAACTTTACGTTTGAGCAAATTTAAAAGTTGTTCTAGATAATGTACTAGTATAACGCCGTCGATATCTTGTCCCCAGGTTATTCAATGTATTACCAACACTTTGTGGTTGAAACTCAATTGTGCATATATATTTCACTGTTCGTAAAGCTTATCCCAAATAAATACATTATGCGTATTAGAATAAATTAAGATTTTGATGCGTTAATATTGTACTCTTTAATAATGAATTTTAATACAAGTACGATCGTACGATCATTGTCATTGTTCGTAAATACGCCCACGTTTACACCCACATTGTAATTATCAAATGTTTTTTTGTTGTTGTTTTTTTTTTTTGGGGGGGGGGGAGGGGGTGCTGGTAGTAGTGCAGAACTTCAGCGAACACGTTATATATTTCCTTTTGGGACGTGTTAAAATAAATATATGCATTAAAGTTATGAATCTTTTAGAAGTCAAACGAACGAGAAACACTAAAGTAAATGTATATTTACGAATAAGTCCATTCATTTGTTTACAAGACAAGAACACAATGTTCAACAAACAACCAGATGAGGTATTCAAGGGGGTTGCGACTTTAATTTGTAGTTTTAAATACAAACGAAGAAGTTACAATATAGTGAATCACACGCACACACGCACGCAAGCACACGCGCACGCACACACACACACACACACACACACACACACACACACACACAATACTGAAGCTTTTCAAACCATGTTTTTTTATATGAAAGTAGACTCTTATTTAAAATGATTTTCAGCAAGAGAAAAATGCTGTCGAATACAAGTATAATCTTCGTTTACTTACCAGGAGAATCCGACAAAAGTTAAGAAAATATCGTTAAAAATATCCAAACATAAATCCACGTTCTTATTCCCTTATTTGTTATAATCCACGATTATATACATGCAGTCAAAGTCAATACAAGCCAGAGACACTTAGTTCTCCCTCCAATTACCCAATATCAATACAGAGGGATCAATAAAGAACTTGGTCCGCTCTTCAAGGTGCATGCGTATATTTCTGCCGTTTAATAATTCACGAGACTGTCTAACTGTAACTGATACCATTGAACAGATCTTGTTTTTTATTGTATTAATTAAGTTTGTGGCCATCAAACGAATTGAAGTAATCACAAGCGGCTTGTCGAAGAAAAGAACATTTTCATGTCATTTTCCGATAGAATACACCAGAGTGCACCATTTCAGACTAAAACTGGCCAAAATTTCCCTGGGGAGGACCCTCAAACACCCTTCCACATGGAACGATTGTCGATAAAATGAAGGGAGGATAAAGGGAAGGAAACGCAGAAGGTTGGAACAGATAGAGGGAGGGAGAAAGGGTGATATGGAAATGGCTGATATACAATGGAAAAGGAATTATAAAGAATGAAGGGAAGGCAGGATGTTGGAACAAATAGAGGAGGGAGAAAGGGTGATATGGGAATGCCTGCAATGAAATAAGAATTAAAGAAGATAGAAGGGAAGAAAAGGCAGTAGATTGGAAGAAATAGAGAAGGGAGAAGGGATGATATGGGAATGGCTGATAAACAATAAAAGAAGAATTAAAGAAGAACGGAAGGGAACGAAGGATGGAAGGCTAAACGAATGAGTGGGGTGTAAAAAAAGGATGACGAAGAAACGGATGATAAACAATGACAGAAGAAGGAAAGGAAGGAAGGAAGGGACGAGTGGGAGGGTTAAGTGAGGGATGGGGAATGGCTGATATACACTGACAGAATAAAGAAAGGAATGAAGGAAGGGCACGAGTGGGAAAGTAAAATGAGGGATGGAGGAATGGCTGACATACAATGACATAAGAAGGGAAGGAAGGAAGGAAGGAAGGAAGGAAGGAAGGAAGGAAGGAAGGAAGGAAGGAAGGAAGGAAGGAAGGAAGGAAGGAAGGAAGGAAGGAAGGAAGGAAGGAAGGAAGGAAGGAAGGAAGGAAGGAAGGAAGGAAGGAAGGAAGGAAGGAAGGAAGGAAGGAAGGAAGGAAGGAAGGAAGGAAGGAAGGAAGGAAGGAAGGAAGGGAGGGAGGGAGGGAGGGAGGGAGGGAGGGAGGGAGGGAGGGAGGGAGGGAGGGAGGGAGGGAGGGAGGGAGGGAGGGAGGGAGGGAGGGAGGGAGGGAGGGAGGGAGGGAGGGAGGGAGGGAGGGAGGGAAGGAAGGAAGGAAGGGAAGGGAAGGGAGGGAGGGAGGGAGGGAGGGAGGGAGGGAGGGAGGGAGGGAGGGAAGGAAGGAAGGAAGGAAGGAAGGAAGGAAGGAAGGAAGGAAGGAAGGAAGGAAGGAAGGAAGGAAGGAAGGGAGGGAGGGAGGGAGGGAGGGAGGGAGGGAGGGAGGGAGGGAGGGAGGGAGGGAGGGAGGGAGGGAGGGAGGGAGAGGACGCGTGGGAGAGTAAAATGAGGGATGGAGGAATGGCTGATATACAATGACATAAGAAAGAAAGGAATGAAGGAAGGGGACGAGTGGGAGAGTAAAAAGAAGGATGGAGGAATGGCTGATATACAATGTCATAAGAAGGGAAGGAAGGAAGAAAGGGGACGAGTGGGAGAGTAAAATGAGGGATGTAGGAATGGCTGATATACAATGACATAAGAAGGGAATGAAGGAAGGGGACGAGTGGGAGAGTAAAATGAGGGATGGAAGAATTGGTGAATACATTGACATAAGAAGGCAAGGAAGGAAGGAAGAAAGGAAGGAAGGGGACGAGTGGGAGAGTTAAATGAGGGATGGGGGAATGGCTGATATACAATGACAGAAGAAGGAATGTCCGGGCCATATCTTGTGACAGTTAAATATAAGGGATTGAAAAGAAACTTTAATGTAGATAGATGACAATAAGAAGAAGTGCAGTACACTATCTTGTATTTTTGTTTAGTTATCTACCCGTAACCCGATATTTTCTATCCGAGCTATATCTTGGAATTTAGTGAAGGGATTCAAATGAACTTGTCATATGAATAAATGGCAATTATATTATAAACTGTTTGAAAATTTACAATCACGCTACAATGCAACGCTCCTCTACCACTTATATGTTTGCATTTAAATTGCTGCTTTTTTATTTCATTGCTTTAAATTTACTTTTAAATTCAACTTTCAAACCAGTCCATATCTTTGTATATTATCATTTTTTAAATCCCGCTTGCGATAAACGAAACATAGCTGTCACAATGGCGTTCCGTGTATGTGCGTGTGTGCGTGCGTATGTGCGTGAGTGCGTCCTCCCGGGCTGCATCTTGCCCAGCTGCCTTTAGACCATGCATTAAAGGATTTTCAAAATACTTGTCACGGAGGCTCACCATGATAAGGTGGCGTTAGTGACCCCGGTCTGTACTACAGAAGGTTAGAGGTCAATGATTAAAATGACCCTTGCCATAAAGGTTCACATTGATAAGGTCGCCACAAGTCCCAAATCTGTGTCAATGGTCAAGTTGCAAGGTTGAAATGAACATTGTCCGAGCTGTATCTTGACCATGCATTTTGTGATTTTCAAAATACTTGCCACGAAGGCTAACCATGATGAGAGGCGTGTTGTGTTGACCCAGTCTGTACCCTCAAAGGTCAAGGTCACGCTAAGAGGTCAAAGGTGGAAATAATCCATGTCCGGTCTGTATCTTGGCCATGCATATTAGGATTTAAATATAAAAAACACTTGCCATGAAGGTTCACCATGATGAGGTGGCGTGTCGTACACGAGACCCAGTACTGTATCCTCACGCGTATATGTCAACGTTTAAGAAGAACATTGTCCGGGATGTATCTTTGTCATGATTGTTTACTATGTTGAGTGGCGTGTGTCGCGCACAAGACCCTGGTCTGTAGCCCAAAGGTCAAGGTTATGCTTAGAGGTCAGAGGTTTTAATGATAACTGTTGATAGGACTGTACCTTGTCCGGGCGGCATCCTGCCAATCATTACAGGATTTCCTGGACACTTGACAAAAATGTTCATCAAGATGAGGCGTCGTGTTGCGTACAAGTCCCAGGTATGTACCTCAAAGTCAATGTCACACTTTGAGGCTAAATGTTAAACAATAGTACTGTTGATAGGACTCAGAACCTTGCACCTTGTCCAGGCCGTGTCCTTACAGAGTACTGTGTTAAAGAATTTGCAAGAAACTTGTCATGCATGTTTGTCATAATGCGTGTAGCGTGCAAAATCCAGGTCTGTACCTCATTAAGGTCAACGGTTTAATTAATGATCAAGGTCACTCATGTCATAATGAGAATTGTTATGCGGACTTTACCTTTTATGGTGTGCATCTTAACCACGCATCATAGAAATCCCCAGTAGCTTGGCACATAGGTTCAGCATGATTGGCAGCTTGTTGTTTATAAACTTAGGTATGTATCTCAAAGGTCAAGGTCACACTAACAGGTCAAAATGAGTTGCATAGACCTGTATCTTGTGCGAGCCACATATTGGCCATGCATTATTCGATTGTCAAGTAACTAAGCACACTTTAGTCACCGATATGAGGTTGTGTGTCACATTCGAGACCCAAGTATGAACCTGAACGCTCACGGTTTCCAAAAATGATGTTAGGTGTTTCCAGATTTTACTTTATTTTTGATAAACAGGGCTCTACACCTATATATTCACCTACACTTGTAAGAAGATAGAGGTGCATCTTTACATTAGATAGAGGTGCAAGTGTAATGCAACCAGTTGGAATTTCATATAAACATTATAATTATGGTATCTGCTATCTATTCAGCTGAGGGTGTGTTACCTTTAAATGGAAAAGCATTATGTCTGTGTCAAAGGCTCTTTCAACGTGCTCGACATGTCGCCTGTTGGTGTCAAGTTTTCAACTTGTGGTTAACTTTAACCCAGATAAAATGGTACTGGTTTTAAGTATGACATTGCTATTCCAAAACGTATTACCTTACAATAAATAAGGAATAATTAAAGAAGAAGAATAATACCAACCCTTTTCACGGGGGCAAGGCATTCGGGGAAAAATGGCCTTAATGGTGATGAACGAAGGATTGAGAAAACTCAGAGGATAGGATGGCAGGATAAAGGAAGGAGTAAGGGATTAGGAGACAGGAAGACAAAGAGGACAAACAAAGAAAAGTAGGAGAGAGGAAGATACATGTACAATTGTTTATCGAGGGGGGAAGGGATAGAAGGAAAAAACTGGTATTTAGAGCAGTTGTTAAAGGGATTCTGATGAAAGTAACACGCATATATGTGTCGACTGAATATGTAAAAGCAGAGGACATAGCTACTATGAATTTTGCTTAAGTATGTCGTAAATCTTAAAGGTGAGGGACGCATACATTGGCGCATATGCAACCGTTAACTATTGTAAGGAACAACATCAAGAGATTCAACCAGAAGATTAAAGTCAATTTAAGGAATATCTCTACCACTGATATCATTTCGTTCACATCGTCACATTCGGTGTTCCCGTTCACAGTCGTCTTTTTGTCACTAATTGGGCACTCATTGTTTCCAATGCCTCCGTTGTTTTCGATGACCCTCGTCGTCTGTCGTCGTTATTGGTTTCATCGCAACTAGTACCGTCGTCGTCGTCATTACTGATGTTCTAGGTGTCACAACAGCTGTTTCGTCTATGTTTCAAGTCAAGTCAAATCAACACACCTCCGGCTCGACACATGAAAAGAGGCTACACCTACTCGACACATGAATAACCCCATCGCAGCTTATTTACCCATCTGAAGATGACCTTGTCCCGTCGACGAAAACATGGATGTAAACGTAAAAAAGTGAGAATTATGTTTTACCAGGATATGTTTTTCCTAATACGAATCGTACGGAGTATATAGTTTCTGAATTATCGTACCCCATACATTCCACAAGGACAGCATTTCACACATACGTGTATTATATTTCCCTGGCTCTCCGAGCAAATAACAAACCTTTTAGTCCTCCTCAGGGGGTCTCCAATGTCTTTACAATAACGATTGTCGATTCTTCTCAGGCCTCCAGATGACCACCATTCAATATTGACACATAACAGTCGGTTGAGTGAGAGAAAAAGGGAAAAAAAGAAGACCGGATGTACATGCCAACGATCGTCTGTTTTGTGGAATTGACAAAGAGGCTTTCTCAAGAAATAGTTAAGTCAGAGTTTTTGGACTTGTTACGTATAAGTTTATGCGTCATTAATTGTTTACAAGATCGGCTGTATTGCTAGCGATACAAAAGTCCCCTTCCCTCCGGTGTCTTACAAAAGTATACAATATATCGAATTGACGTGCGTAAATGTTTTAATGGCCCCAAATCACTTTAACACCAAGTTCCATTTAACTTCATGTAGCTTGCATATTTCTTGAGTTATCACAGGATTCAATTTTCAGGATCGACAGAAAGACATTTACATTAGTTACGTTGTCATAGCAACCATATGTTTTGTTCGACAAAATTATAAATTGACATGTATAACCTCGAAATGGCCTTCTTTCTATATACCAGGTTTCGTTACTCTGCTTGCATACTTCTTGAATAATTGCATAATCCCGTCAAAAAGAATGAACGACTAACCACATTTTGTATCTTACAAAAATGCACATAATCGCCCAATGGCCCTATATCAACGTAATTTCTATTATGAAGACCACGATAGAAGTCAAAACGTGGAATTTTCACTATTTTCATTGCCACTGACGCCACATTTTTGTAGGACATCAAATTAAGATTTGAAACACATTTTATGTTGTCAAAGCAATGAACATCTTTCGTCTGACAAAAACATTACATGAAATGCATAATTTCCGAATGGCTTTCTTACCCATACATGCCATATCCCCCGGCGGGGGGAAAAATCCCCCGGAATTTCAATTCATCCCCCGGTCTCCCGGCGGGAGACAAAAATCCCGCGGAATTTAAAAAAAATAAAAAAATAATAATAATATTTATTTTTTAAATTTTACATCAGGCAATAATGACAAAGTGAAACCACAGTATATGAGTGAAACTCTCCAAAAGGAAACTTTAACAACAAGTGATCAATTAATTTGTAGTAATTATCAAAGGCAAAGAAATATTACACTTTTGGAAGGAAGAAATTAATAATATTTATTCTATTCTCTTATTGTCTGAAAGTCATCAAAGCTGATAGAATTAAGCACAATTTTTTTTAAGACTTTGGAGGAAGGTAAATTTAATTTAATTGTCTCGAAAACATATTTTTCCAATGACATATTTTGTTCTGCAAGTGCATTACAGTATGACATGACAGTGTATCATAAAAATATGATAAATCATGACATAAAATAATTCTTTATAATGAAAAAGTTTAGAGGTTTTCAAAGCAAACTATATGTGAATACATTTTTTCATACTTGCGTCTAAAAATACTTTAAAATTTCGCCAACTTAGACCTGCTAAAAAAATCCCCCTGAATACAACCAAAATCCCCCTGAATTTTCAGCCTTTTGAACAAATCCCCCTGAATGGTCTCCAGAAAATATGGCATGTATGCTTACCATATACCAAGTTTCATTAACCTAGCTTGCATAATTCTTGAATAATTGCAGGGCCCAGCCAAAAAGAATGCTATTTTTACTGTTTTTGTTGCCATAGCAATCCCAATCTTTATGTGACAAGAAAAGAAAACAAAATCCGCTGATGGCTCTCTGCCAATTAAACGACTTTCATATATGTAGTTTTTATATACTTTTTGACTTTAATAGTGCAGGATCAAGTCGAAAAAGTGGTATTTTCACTATTTTCAACTTGTAAAATAATTACTTCATTATTTTATTTCAATACCAAGTTTCATTAATTTAGCTTGTATACATCTCATTTTACTGCAGCGTCCAGTTTTTTCCAGAATGGACGGACGGATAGACAGATGTAGGGTAATCCTATAGTCCCATCCGGTGAAATCGGAAGTAGACTAACAAGTGTGTAAAACTTTTCTTTATTCCGGCATTACAACGCAGACAATGCTGGTCATGTTCATTATTCAATTCGTGCATGACAACGCAGACAATGCTAAGTTTCTGAGTCATGTTCATTATTTAATTCGTGCATGACAACGCAGACAATGCTAAGTTTCTGAGTCATGTTCATTATTCAATTCGTGCATGACAACGCAGACAATGCTAAGTTTCTGAGTCATGTTCATTATTTAATTCGTGCATGACAACGCAGACAATGCTAAGTTTCTGAGTTATCGAGTTATTCAATTCGTGCATAACAACGCAGACAATGCTAAGTTTCTGAGTTATCGAGTCATGTTCATTATTCAATTCGTGCATGACAACGCAGACAATGTTAAGTTTCTGAGTCATATTCATTTTCAATTCGTGCATGACAACGCAGACAATGCTAAGTTTCTGAGTCATGTTCATTATTTAATTCGTGCATGACAACGCAGACAATGCTAAGTTTCTGAGTTATCGAGTTATTCAATTCGTGCATGACAACGCAGACAATGCCAAGTTCCTGAGTAATTTCCATTATTTAATTCCTGCAGGACAACACAGACAATGCTAAGTTTCTGAGTTATCGAGTCATGTTCATTATTTAATTCCTGCATAACAACGCAGACAATGCTTAGTTTCTGAGTCATGTTCATTATTCCTGCATGACAACGCAGACAATGCTAAGTTTCTGAGTTATCGAGTCATGTTCATTATTTAATTCCTGCATAACAACGCAGACAATGCTAAGTTTCTGAGTCATGTTCATTATTCAATTCGTGCATGACAACGCAGACAATGCTAAGTTTCCGAGTCATGTTCATTATTTAATTCGTGCATGACCACGCAGACAATGCTAAGTTTCTGAGTTATCGAGTTATTCAATTCGTGCATAACAACGCAGACAATGCTAAGTTTCTGAGTTATCGAGTCATGTTCATTATTCAATTCGTGCATGACAACGCAGACAATGTTAAGTTTCTGAGTCATATTCATTTTCAATTCGTGCATGACAACGCAGACAATGCTAAGTTTCTGAGTCATGTTCATTATTTAATTCGTGCATGACAACGCAGACAATGCTAAGTTTCTGAGTTATCGAGTTATTCAATTCGTGCATGGCAACGCAGACAATGACAAGTTCCTGAGTAATTTCCATTATTTAATTCCTGCAGGACAACACAGACAATGCTAAGTTTCTGAGTTATCGAGTCATGTTCATTATTTAATTCCTGCATAACAACGCAGACAATGCTTAGTTTCTGAGTCATGTTCATTATTCCTGCATGACAACGCAGACAATGCTAAGTTTCTGAGTTATCGAGTCATGTTCATTATTTAATTCGTGCATAACAACGCAGACAATGCTAAGTTTCTGAGTCATGTTCATTATTCAATTCGTGCATGACAACGCAGACAATGCTAAGTTTCCGAGTCATGTTCATTATTTAATTCGTGCATGACCACGCAGACAATGCTAAGTTTCTGAGTTATCGAGTTATTCAATTCGTGCATAACAACGCAGACAATGCTAAGTTTCTGAGTTATCGAGTCATGTTCATTATTCAATTCGTGCATGACAACGCAGACAATGTTAAGTTTCTGAGTCATATTCATTTTCAATTCGTGCATGACAACGCAGACAATGCTAAGTTTCTGAGTCATGTTCATTATTTAATTCGTGCATGACAACGCAGACAATGCTAAGTTTTTGAATTATGTTCATTATTTAATTCCTGCATAACAACGCAGACAATGCTAAGTTTCTGAGTTATGTTCATTGTTTAATATGTGCACGATGGCACAGACAACAATCAGCTATCATAGAACGTTCATCTTTTTTTCTTTAGTGAAGCATAAGAAGGCAGGCATAGTTCCTATTTGATATGGCTATTTATTTATATTGCTGAGAACATGTATATATACAATGTGTACAATAAAGACAATATACAACAACTCCAAATAAATAAAATAACTAACAGTGTTTCTATCACAGAGACCTACAATGGCTGGCTTAAAGCTCTTACAAGTTGCTATGATAACTTATTCAGAAATGTTTAAGATTATAAAGCAAAGTTTTAAGGCAATAGTAATGAACATAAATGTTAAATTACCTGTTGCATATTTGTTTTTTTAGTAATTTTTTTTTAATCAATTGATTGTTATTCCTTTGGACTCTTACATACATACATAATCTAGAACCAACATGTACATCTTTATAATGTACAAAAGGAAGGGTATCAGAATTTCTCATATACCTTTCAATTTCCTTTTCCATATCCAACAGTATAAATACTGCATGCCTTATTAAAACACTTGTATCACTCTACTGTCGTTTTCAAAACCCATATCATGCTACCTTATACTGTTTACTTATGATGTTTTTTTCAGTTGTTTACATTATTAATGTACTGGCACTAATAAATAACAGGAACATACTACACATGTATATTTCCAAAGAAAACAATTGATTGAATTCAATTGCTGATTTATATTTAAAATTGATTGCTATCAACCAGTTAGAATTTCTTGAATGGAAATTCTAGGAAATTTCGTGATAAACATATGTGCAATTTCAGAGGAATAAGCTGATATCAGTGTTTTTAAACATGGAAATAATCAAAGCAGACATATAATTACATATTATTATGATATATCACTTTTCTGATGACCTGTATCACATCTTGGACCAATCATCATGTTCCGTGTTTAAACATTCATCTGTCTTGACCACTATGCAGTCTCGACGGATACGTATTGACACACCCAACTCAATGTGATACAGGACGTGAGAAAAGCATACTGTCATAATAACCCCTATGTACCAAACATACATAACTGTATCAAAGGAACAGCCCTTCACTGAAAATGAGCTTTTTATCGCAAATATGGCTAACAATTGACAGGTAAATGATAGATAAATGTTCAAGAGTTCAAGATAATCAGAGATCAAAGACAGACAAGTTTTGGTATAAGATGAAAATAAAACATGTTTCATTTACATTTCTAAAGCTCTATTAATTATGTTATCAAGAGAAAAAATAAAGGAATACAGAATAAAAATCAACACACATCAAGAATGCATATTGCTCTTTGACCAAATAACCAATCTCAAAATACACGCTACATGCAGATAAGCAAACATAAGCTTAATGAGAATGAAAACAAGACCAGTCCAACATGAGACATACATGTACAAAATCAAATAAATAATTCAAACTAAACAACAGCCCATACATTTTTGTAACAATAACAACAGTGCTGATACTGATATGTTCTGTAATACAATTGCTGATATGTCATATAACTGATCTGAATATTGATAATTTGAATAAACATAAGCTGTAAGCATAACAAAGAATAAAGCTTATGTAAAGTATAAGGTATCTAGCATTTTTGCATATATATCTCATGTTAAACATGTAGAATATTTGCCCAGAACCACACACATGTATTTATACATTAGTTCCTGCATTAATTAAGACTCTTATAATTGTAAAGGCTAACTGGGTATACGTAATTCCATTCTGCCACCAAATAAACATAAGGGCAGTAATGGCTTCTAAATTGTAAAATACTGGTAATAATATAATATATAAATTACAACTAAGGGGGTCTACATGTATTTACAATGTCTGTATATCAGAATGGAATACATAACAATATATTCTTCTTCTTTTTTACAAATTCGTAATGCGATTCACATATTGCATTCTTTACCTTCACAAAAGGTTCACTTTATGAATATATCATACACATTTAAAATTTCTTGACACAATGATAATGTACATCCATAATGGAACAGATATGAAATGGACATGTACATGAAGATTAAAATATACATACAAATTTCCTATGAAATATATATGCATCAACAACAATGATCATCTCTGACAACATAACATGTAAAAATATTGAACATAAATATATTATTTCTGCAAAATTATGCACAATTATAAAAGTTCGGTGCAGATATATGGAATGAATGCTAGTGTTCATATGATTGTAAATGATTCAGTTGGAATGTTACTGTCACATACAGAAATGGAATAACATGTACAAAATTTACATTAAAAATGGCCGATATATCGGTAGTCCTATATCATGTTCAACAAAAATAATATCTATTACTGGTAATAATTGTACACAATTGTCAGCCAAACCGCATATAGTGAATGTTATCTGCCTGTCATCAACCGATAGTGCACATAAAGAATGCATGACTATTTTTGCTATAATCATGCCTGCATTGATGTGACTCAATGATGTTTCATTTTAACATCACATTCAATCTTCTTATATCTGCATATGTGTGTTAAGTAAGACTAAAAACCTATATGTATCTTAAATGTTTATGCCAGTTAGTGACATAACCATTGGAATGTATTTGATATTGAGTACCGGTACCAATTAACTTATTAACTATTATATAATACTTCACCATACCAACAGGACAGAACTTATAACTTTTCAATAATAATTGTACTGGTACTTGATCTGGCATTTCCTATAATTCACAGTTGATACCTATTACATCATCACAATTTGTGGTCAGGTACAACAGCTCAATGACATCATGATCAGATATTAATTACAATTCCAGGCAGTAAATATTGATGACATCATTACAACTTGTGTATCACATGATCAGCTGGTTCCCCACTTTGAACAGGCTTTGACTCCCAGCTTCTTCCACTCCTCTGCAGAGACACAGCTCTGTTCAAAAATGTCCATGGAAGCCACAGAGCAGGCACCAATGTAGGCTGAATGGTAGCGCTGGGGTGAAGCATGCACCTGTACAAGAAAACAGGGTATAGTTGATTTTGTTGTTGTTTTTATAAAAAATGTTTCAAAGACATTCAGGGAGTAATTAATACTACAGGAGATTCTCACAATTTCCTTTTTACCCTATCTATAATGTACAAATTATGTAACAATTTTGGCTAAAAAAATCATGAGAAACCCCTGTGATAAGACACTATGGAAAAGGCTGCACAAAAATATGATGTCTTCTTAGAACTTCATTGTGCCAAATCTTTACCACAAAAGGAAGATTCTTCGAAAATAAAAATGTTTTCAAGACAAGTTAAGCCCAAATCTGTTTAAAGCTTAATAAAATTCATTGTATGAACATATTTCTTTCCCAACTATTCCTACCTCCACCACAACAGAGGGCGGGGCTAGTTTCACAAGTTCCTGCTGGAGGCGGTCAGCAAAACCAGGCACCATTGTCACACCGCCACTCAGATATATGGACCTGCAATACAATACATGGAGACTATAGTAATTGTAACATTAAATACAACTACAGTAGGAATCAGTTGTCACATGTTCTTGCAACAGTTTCATATTTTTTCATTTCTTTATGCCATATAAGTGAAGGAGGGAAAAATTAACCAACTACATGTAGCTCTTTATGGATTTTGCTGCTCTTTATGGATTTTGCTCGCTTGCCCTCCTGCATTAATACATCATGTGCGCATGAAAAAATGTGATCAATCCTTATATTATAATTATTTAAATAAACATTGATTGGGGACGAACAATTAGTAAATCTTCTGCAGCTAAGAATATATTGTTAAAGAAAAGGTAGAAGAAAACATTTGTTTGTATAAAAGAAAAGTCAGTAATTGTAGTTTCATATACCATTGGTAAAACAAGAAACGCCGCAATGCGATGAAACCAGGTTTTTAATGATTGACAGAAGAACTTCAGCCTGTGTCTGTTTTTCTATTTTTAGTAACAGTGACCTTGACCTTGACCCTAGGGACCCCAAACGCAATCCCATGAAAGGTATCCATAAACTCTTCCTATTGACCAAGTTTGGTCAAGATATGTCAACCCTAACTAAAGTTATTCAGTTTCAACTGTTTTTCTATTTTTAGTAACAGTGACCTTGACCCTAGGGACCCCAAACGCAATCCCATGAAAGGTCTCCATAAACTCTTCCTATTGACCATGTTTGGTCAAGATATGTCATCCCGAACTAAAGTTATTCAGTTTCAACCATTTTTCTATTTTTAGTAACAGTGACCTTGAACTTGACCCTAGGGACCCCAAACGCAATCCCATAAAAGGTCTCCATAAACTCTTCCTATTGACCAAGTTTAGTCAAGATATGTCATCCCTAACTAAAGTTATTCAGTTTCATAGGTGAGTTTGACGCCGCCCGGTCGCCCGCCCGCCCGAATAACGACGTTCGCCATTCTAATAACAAGGTTTCACTATGTGAAAACCTGGTAAATGATGTCAAGCTTATTCATTCAAAGAGCAATATTGAAAATAAACAATGGCATCATACCCCCTCCCCATATGAACACCCAAGTTTTCTCAACGAGGGTTCTAAGAGCTGATAATTGTCAACAATGCAGAATAGCCTGGATCTGTTTGAGTGTGAGGGATGGATTCATGCCCAAAGCAGGACAAAGGGGCTTAGACCCCTTTTAAAATAGTTTAAATCATTTATTGTCATTTCAAGGTGCACTTCGGTCCTGTTTTTCATGCAAATGTTCAAGCAAAAAACAATCTATACCCTCTGTACAATTGTTTGAAGTTAAAAGCTCTCAATTCTGATTTCAAAATTAATCCTGAACTTAAGAAACCCTCCTCAACACAATAGACTTGGCAAAAGATACCTTAAAGTTCCCTAGATGTATGGCATACCTATACATATGTTTACGCGAGTCCATGGGGCACTGCTGTATGGCGTGGAAGATCTGTTTCTGGAGATTCTTGTAATCCATCTCCCACATCTCTGTGTTGAAGAATCCCTCGGGACTCTTGAAGCAGGCATAGTCAAGATCCACAGAGCTGTGAAACACAGGTACCAGAATGCAAAAGGGAACCAATTGGTGACAAATGATCAAAAAACACAATTTAACTACGGGGAAGTGATCAAAATATACAATGCAATATCAATAGAACATATTATTTAGTAACTAACCTACATGTTACGCTTGGGCTTTAAGTTTAATAGAGGTTTACAGTTTATACTTTGTTATTTTAGTTAAATGTGATGACAATAACAAGCTGATATGAATCGATCTCCAACTGAAGAGCTTGTTTCCAACAGCCAATTGTATAAAACTTTGATATAAAGTGGATTTTTTGGCCAAAATGATTTGATTTGTTAGTAGTTATTTTCAATTAATATTAACCAATCATAAGCATTTTGGATAATTTTGACCTAACCAGAAACTCAACTGTTTTATACAATATCCTGCAGGTAGGAAACCAGTATCTGAGTCCTTTTTGAGAGGGCAACAGAAGAGGATTGGAATAGAACCCACTATCTGTTGGGTTTGAAACAGACACTGATGCCACTAGACCAGCTCTCATTCTATTGAATTGTTTTACCTGTGTGCCCCTTCTGGCAGGTCAAACTGAGCGAGTTCTACTGTTTGTCTGTACGAGGCCGGGTCTTTGTCGCACTGTGTTTTTGCTGCCTTATAGTCCTCTGCTACATAGCATGCCTGTTGGGGAAAGATATGAACATTACAAAAAGACCAGTTTAAAAAATATGTACTAGAAACACGTAAGAGTATGTATCAATTAGTTTCATCAATTTGTAGTTTGAATATTATTTTAAAAAACATACTTAAGTTATCGTAGGATCTCTATAAAAACAAACAAAAGTGCCGCAGAGCGAATGTCGATAGTCTGTGTTTTGCCCATTCAAACAAGGAGAATTACTCAACAGCTACAAGGTACGAGGCATTGAGTTATCACCCATAACAGGTTTTTGCTTTAAAGATCACTGTAACCTTGACCTTTGACCCGATGACCCCTTAAATCAATAGGGGTCATTCACTGGTCAGGCCCAACCTCAACTTCAAGCTTGATGACCATACATGTAGGTCCAGGCATTGTTGAGTTATCACTCGGACAAGCTTGGACAACCATTTCCCATTAAATGTCACTGTGAACTTGACCTTTGACCCCTAAAACAATTGGGGTCATCTACTGGTCAGGCCCAACCTTCATGACGAGTTTGATGACAATAGGTGCAAGAATTGTTGTGTTATCTTTCGGACAAGCTTTGGTCTAGCAAAGACTAACAATCGAACTGACATGTGCAAAGCAATATACCCCCTTATCTTCGATAGGTGGCATGATAAAAAGGCAGCAGTGTTAATTAATACATATAATGGAAGAAGGAAATACTTAAAACATAAATATGCTGTAAAAATTAAACCTTGGACTTGTATATACAGCTATTCCGAACACCATTTATCCGAAATTATTTTTCTGTCCCGATTTTACTCCTTCATTGTTTAACTACTTTATAATCTTTAATCTGAAATGGCTTATCCGACATAATCGCTATTCCGAAGTAAAAATTGATCATGTCACATTTGTTCACACTATTCTTCGAATGCATCGGCTTAGGGTGACAATGGATCACAAAAAGCGCTTGTTAAAGAATGACATTGAGCATCCGTCTGTTACAAACATTGATGTCAGAAAATGAGCGATGCATTTGGGTGATGCAGTATGTATATAATTGCTGGTTAACACAACTTGAATATCATTCGGAAATGTCTTTCTCATCAGATTTTATTGCAGCATTGCTTACTCGACTAGTTACCAAACAATTCGTGCTATGTTCCCAATGCATACATGTGCTGTCATTTTGTTTTAAATGTTTTATGTTGTTTTAATAAAGAAGTATAATAACAAATTATTTGTCATTTATTAAACAATAAATCAACAAATATTTTTGTGTACGAAAGATAACTCAAACTGAATGTATCGTATTGGTCACAAGTATTCCATGTCATCTTTAATTCGTGAACGCTGTCATTCTCTGAAAATTGTTAAACCGAAATATCGCTATTCCGAAACAATTTTTTGGGTCCCTACGATTTCGGATAAATGGTGTTCAACTGTACAGTAAAGCTTTGCTAACATTTGAAACTAACCTGTTCGGCAATGTATCTGACCAGAGGTCTCTCTACAGGTGTGTTAAATCTGTAGCGATTCTCCAGCAGAGCTATATGAAGCGAGTCCTGGATCTTGGCACCTCCATACGCTTGGCGGGACACACCTCCCTCGATCAACACTCCTGAAAGGATAATGGTAGTATTATAAAACTTCTAGTGTTTCCTTGTAAAAAAACAGGTGATAAGTAAAACAGTTTTTCTTATACACTTTCTGGTCATTTATAGAGATTTATCAGTGAAATAAAAATGATATTTCATGGTTTCAAACAGTGAAATAATAATTTGATATTTTATATTTTTTCACAATTTTATATTCTCTACTCTATATTCAGAATCAAACGTCAGTGTGCACAGGGCTGGGACTCAAAATCATAGAAGTAATTTCCAAACTGATAATACTCTTGATACAATTTTGCGCGCCTCTGAATAACTACAATAAATTATCCTTCTTTATATCCTGTTTAGGCACATAATAAAAAGATAAATTGTCTAATTGCAAGAGATTGAAGTAAGATGTGTAAAGATCTTAGTATTAAATTGAGAAGCTAATTTTTTAAGAGTTTCCAAATGAAAACAGTAAAAACTCAATTACTAAAACTTCATAGTGGTGTTTCTCCATCTTTATATTACAATAATAGTAAAGCAAGTTATTACAACATTATACTGATCACTCTCATTGGCACAATAATATGCAAGAGTGTGATTGCTACATGAGAGTGTGATTGCTACACGAGAGTGTGATTGCTACACGAGAGAGTGATTGCTACACGAGAGTGTGATTGCTACACGAGTGTGATTGCTACACGAGAGTGTGATTGCTACACGAGAGTGTGATTGCTACACAAGAGTGTGATTGCTACACAAGAGTGTGGTCTTGTGTTGTGGATGAAACCAGAGTACCTGTAGAAAACCCACTTGCCTGGCTTGGTGACCACAATCCAAACAAACTTGCGCCCAGGCCAGGAATCAAACCTGGTATGCCTTGGTGAGAAGTATGTGTGCTAACCACTTCATATACAGGCCAACCAATCCTAAGGTTATTCATAGCCAACTTAACATATTCTGTGAGTAACTACTTTTGGGCAGTCATAACGCAGCAACATTGTATCACCTATTTTTTCCTACCTTCATAAATCGGCATGATATCCAGCCTCTCACCGATGTCGACAATGATGCCGGACATTGCGTTGTATGAGTACAGAGCAAGCAGTGCCTGCTGGACCATACACGCACCTCGCATGTGAAGCTCATCTACCAAGATACGCATCAGTCGTTCTTGTAGCTTTTGCCCTAGAGGTTGGGGCGTGCTCAACATTACCTGGTAGGATAAAGAAGAACTTTGAAATAACAGCAAATCTATTTGTTTTAAATACATGCATCCCACAAATGTTACCACAAAAATATATGCTTTGCCTAGGGGAGGGGGCATTCTCAACATAACCTTGTAGTTGTTGGGATATAAAGGATTTCGTTTATTTATTACACATATTGTGGTTTTATATATGGAAAAATCTCTTAACCATTTGACATAAAAAATAGTTTTCTTTATTTGACATTGAAAACATTCTGACAGCCATATCATATAAGGTCTGGTCATTATGTACATGACACTCAGCCTGACTCTGGTCATGCCGGTCATAATAAACATTCTGACAGTCGTACCATATAATGAGTTGGATCCACTTTGAGATCGGTGAACACTTTCTTCAGGATGGCCGTCATCACAGACATGTCAATGTTGAACTGAAATATTGAGAACATAAAAGTCCATGTCTTCAGATGTTAATCATACATGTAGAGGTTTTGCGCATTAACAAATGTTTACAGTAATCCTTCAACTTTCAACTTTTGTTTAAATAACATCCAATATTTGAGAAATTTCAGGCGTATGCAGATGAAACAGGATTCCAATTATTATTATTATTTGTTGGTGATATCAATCCGATTTTAAAAATAACTTGTAATACACATTATTGCTTTTTAATATTTTTTATGACAATCAGGGGTTACTGGCGTGTAGCTAGGGCCAATTTGGGATTACACAGATGGATGCTTTGGGGGTGGGAGTGGGAGGTGGTCGCCCCCTTCTGCTTCAGTTTTCATATCAAATTCGGGATTTTTGGTATGACAAAAACTTTTGACTTGTCAAAATTTTATAACACAACTGCGTATTTGCTTACAGTCAGCTATGCGCTTGGGTTATTAGTTTTGGAATATTCTGGGTAACCTGTGTGGTTCTGAGTGATAAAACATCCTGGATAATTTACATATATTTTGTCACCACTTGCAAAAAATGGGCTGAAAATGGATATTAAATCTGGGATGATGTATCGATATCCTCTGTAAAGGATGTGGTATTCTGGGAAATATCATAAAATATATACAGGTGATTTAAACAAAATAAAGCATGGAGTATTTGATGGAGGTCAATGAGCTGTAACATCACTTACTGGCTTTACTGTTCCCTGAAAACCACAGTGATGAAATGAATATAGAATGATGGTTAAAGCATGCTGATAGTTAAGAAAATGACAGATGTTATGTTGTTTTTGTAAAGGCAAGAAAGTGAAACATCACCATGATGCATGTATTTTGTATAAGATTGAGCTGCATCGCACAATTTCGTCCCTTCGACCACATATTTGATTTTGCTGTTTTATTGTGTACTTCAGATGCAATACTGAACATTTCAGAAAGATATCTCTAAAACTGCGTAAGATACTGATTACAAGTAAGATAATGCATTGGGCATTTCAAATACAATATTTGACATCAAACAAATGATGTCATAGAATATTTTTAAACAATCAGGCTGTGGTTGCTTTGGAAACATGAGTGAAGTAATTGTCATAAATTGTCAAGAAAATGCTGCGCTAATGACAGAACTTTTAAAGAAAAAGGCTTGGAAGAAATTAAAACATTGAAAAATTCATAATTTTTGGATATTTTCTATATTAATAATGAACATTTCATTTGTCATAATTATGTCCTAAGGCCCAAAATGTGAGATACAGCCCATGAATATACATAATGAGTGTATAATTGTTGTATATATCAAAGAATTATACATTATAGTGAGTTAAAATAAACAGAGCAACGGGTGATATAACTAAATATCATGTTATTTGTGCAACAATGTTAATGTTTCATCAGCAAACCAAAAGAACAAAACCTTCAATTTTTACCCAATGATTAAATTAAACAATATAAAACACACAAAAAAGCCATGTTTTCTCATTTGACACATACCTTGTCCACTTTATTTGTAGGCTGTATCGGGTATACAACATCAGACGTGTGCCGAACTTCTGGTTTGAAGGCGTCAGGGCCAACCACGATGTGGCCTGACTCCTTATTCACAGCCACAACACTCGGGAAATACACCTGAGGCAGGGTTGCTGGAAACAGAATATTTCAATAATTTTCATGTTGATTTGATTTGATTTTTCTTTTCTTTTTCTATCCTGTTATTCATTCAGAAATATTATGCTCTTCTTTGGGCGTTATAACATGTGTTTGAAATTGCCTAACTCCTACCAGTAATGACTTATCACAGCATATTTTACATATCTATTTAATATGAAAATGATGCAAATGAAACACCAACATAAAAGTTTTTTAAAATGTTTCAATCTGACAGCATTTGAATGAGTTTTCATCTGAAATTTATTTCATTACTTCCTTCAACTATTCAATAACATACCATACAGGTGTTAACAGTGGATTGATACAAATTTTCTTCATTTTGCATACTGAGTTTTATAAATGTTTATTAAACAGTTTCCATACATTTTTTTTACTGTTTACTGCCCACAAAAATAATTTGCATTTTAAAAGCAGCAGCCAAAAGTCATTTTGGGGCTAAGTTTGCTCAATTGAGTGATTTGATTGGTTAATGGTTATTATTGGGTAAATATTGACCAATCAAAAACAATTTGGCTATCTATGTCCTATGACCAAGTCAAGGAATTAACCATTTCGACACAATTGGCTGCTGCTGCCATTGTGTAAACAGTAAAACATGTTAAAGCATTATAAACCAATGCATACGTCTCTCCCCAAGAATGCCGGCTCTTATCCCACTGCTTCCAATGTCCACTATGATCACCTTCTGTAAGAATAAGATATTTGATTAATTTTTAAGTTTATGCTTCAATTTATTTATTCTACAAACAATTGTGAAACAAGTTCTTACAATATTATATTAATTGCTCTCATTAGCATGATGTTACGCAAGTGTTGCCTTGTGATGATGGGGAAATCTGAGTACCCGGACAAAACCCACTTGTCTGGCTTAGTGACTATAAACCAAACTCAGCCTACTCATTTATTTATAAATAACACATTGTTAAGCTATGAAAATTAAAGACCAGCTTACAAAATTAAAAACTTACCTTTTTAGGGTTAGGCATGGATGCAGGTGCCGGTCTCACGTATGTAGCTTTCACATTGTCTGCTGTCTGTGACTCCAGGGCAACTTTCCATTGCCCGTACTCGTGATCTGTTGGCACGCGTACCATCAAGTACTTCCCTCGCTGGATAACGGAAATCATATTATCATTTTAATCAATTGTTTAAAATTTTATTTTATTCATAGGAGAAAAATAAAATTCTGATTTCAGTTTATGTCAATCTTGAAATTGTCTTGTGAAATTCACTATTTATTTGAGTTTCAACATTGTTCAAATTATACAACATATATAGAAAAATTATGGCTACCAAAACATTGATATTAAGTCATCAATAGTTATTGGAAATCTACAGCACAGCATCAAACAAATAAATCGCACTACAACATTAACCAGCATACCCCATCATCAACACCAAGGACACGGGGCCCTAGCTCGTCCACTTTCCCGCCCATTAGCTGCAGACTGTCACTTGGCTTGTCCCGACCTCCGGACTGTAACACACAAATAGGCAATTGAATATAAAATGGGAGAGAGTGGGAGATCTAAGGTTAAATAATACTCATTTTTTCAGGCTATTTTCTACTATATTCTACTCAAAAAACGTCATCAGGTGAATTTATTATAATGAGTGTTCAATTGTTCCTTTAAGAGTTGATGTAAAACGTACGCTGTGTCAAACAAAATTATACAGAAGAAAGATCAAAGCAATTTCGCCTACTTTAATGGCGATTTATTAAAGCAAGCAAATGAGGAAATGCATTCCTCGGTCTACTATTTCAGATCTCCAACTGTTTCGATTTATAAATTGAGGTAATAAAGAATATGATATAATAAGGAAGAATTGATGTTTCAATTTCTCTAGAGAAATATAAACATTCAGATATCAGAATAGAGTAAATCAATCTGTACATCTTTTCTAACTACAGAAAGTCATGCTATACAGTAGAAGAACATGCAAAAGAAAGTCTGCAGATGAGAATATACAGAAATATGAGCAAAAATGTTTTCCAATGTTAATGATTTGTAAGTTTTGCACATGATTCCCAGCAAAGATTAGTCTCCCTTGACCTGCCCATCACTCACACAAGACCATGTGGTTCTCTTATGCAATGGCCTTGCTCCCAGTGACCTCATATTTAATACCATTTGAGCAATTTCTGGCAATAATTGTGAATGATATTTTTAGTTTATATATGTTATGCACATGTGCCAGGACGATTTCCCTTCTAAAGCACCTGACTCCAACAATATACAGCTTTTTACAGTAAACAATTACTTTATGAAATTTTTTCTGCTGATCATATCAATAATTCACATTCTTGCTATGTTGCAGAAGATGAATAGCACACTACAATTTAAAACCAAAGTATGGTAGCTAAATCATTGCCAAAATGCACCACCAAACTAGAAATATTTGTACACACATTCTGATTGAATATGGAACAGTAGCCAAACAATTCACTTGCAAAATTATAACAGAAAGATTACAACTTTAATAACTTAAACAGAGCTCACTTTGTAAATCAAATGAAAATTAATTATGCCATTTATCATTTATTTATACTGAAGATATATATATACAATATTATCAATTTGATAAATTCCTTTTAGCATGAGTCAGTTTTGTTTTTAATAGTTAATTAGAAAAGGAATGTTAACGCTAGACCAGGTATATGTCCTTGTGATGTAGCTGCGTTTGCATATAAACTTACCTGGCGAGAAACCTAAAATTAAATGTCAGAATATGGTAGAAATTGGTGCTTTGGTCTGACGGAAATCCCAAGAACTGCAGAAACAAGACAAACAATCTTATGCTGTTCTTATTTTGCCAAGCAAATGTTACATAGCTCAGATGACAATATCAACGCAAAAAAGCTATTGATATCATTGTGATTCATGCTAAGTTTAGATGCCTGTTGAACCAATGAAATTTGCTTATCATTTGTAAGGGTATATTGCTAACAGATTGTATGTAAAAAAATGACCAAAAATATGATGAAGTTATGACAGTTTTTGTTCTTTATATCGACTGAAATGACAGAATGTTCAATCTTTCAAGGTCGAAAACTGCGTGCTTGCAGTATTTTTATCAGTATAATACAGACATATTCTTCCTTGACATGTTAAACCGTTTCAAATAATTTGAAAATCATGTAAGGTCAGCAGGCATTGAAATTTCACACAATACACTGAATTGCAATTTTTACCTAAATCCAATTTAAAAAGAAAGAGCAAGCAAGTATAACCCAAAATATGCATTCTTGATGCATCGGAATGAAATCAATACAGCTATAGGCTAGCATATTGCTGTGCAATGTAGCAATTTATTGCAGAAAAAGACGATGCAACATCGGCATGCGGGCATATAATATAGATTGCATGCATACGAAATATTGAATGCAGGCCATTCTCATTCAAACAGATTGGTTGTCAAGCATAAAACTGATAACAATCTCAACTATTTAAGCTTATTTAAATAAAAAGAACAAAAGGTATTAACTATCTTATGTAAGCAAGTTTGGGAAAAGAAACAATGTCATTTCAATTTCTTATGCAAAAACTAACATAAAATATTTTCGCTTGATAATAAACTATACATGAAATACAGCAATACAAAATTATAACTTAGTGTAGTCGTCAATAAAATAAATCAAGCAAACAATTCTAAAGCCAGACACACTGGCTCTTATTCTTATTAATCGTATAAAACTTTATTTTATATTCAGTTGATGGGGAAAATAATATTGCACCTAAGTTTGCTCATTACTTTAACAGGGAACCCTTGTTTGGCCAAATTATCTACATCATAAACATTATGAATTACCCATAAATGTTAAAATTTCAATTGACCAAAGAAACAGCAGTCATTCTTTATACATGCATTAAAGCTGCACTCTCACAGATTGACCGTTTTGACAACTTTTTAATTTTTTCCTTGGAATGAGCCAATTTTTGCGTAAATATCTGCACACCAGTGATATAAGACTGCTGATCGCAGATTTTTATATTTCTGTAAATAATGTTTTATGGCTAAAAGCGTTACTAAGGGTTTATGAAAAATGCATAAAACATCAATTTTTGAACTTAAATATGAAAAGTTGCGATCTGATTTTTTGTCAGCAGTCTTATATCACTAGTTTCCATGCATTTTCGCATAAATAATAAATTCCAAGACAAAAAATAAAAAAGTTGTCAAAACGTTCAATCTGTGAGAGTGCAGCTTTACGGGAAACCTTTTTTTTTTCCTTAAGTGCAAAAATGTATTAAAACAAGCAAAACAAATTTGTTTTATGTAAATAGGAGACGGTGACAAAATTATTAGGAAATGATAACAAAAAAACTGAAAGAACACCCTGACAAAGAAGTCTGTAAAAATATAAATAATTGTTCTTCCCTAGAACAAGATTGCACATTAAGGATGCATGAATGACACAAGCAGACAAACAAAAATGCTCCAGCAGCTAATAGAAATAACCAAGAAGAAGAGCTGTCACTTTAAGTGATGAATACCCCTGAAGTGTCAGACAGATCAATGGAATATGCCTATATTCAGGAAGATCTAACATCAACTGTAACCATATAATAGGCAGGACTCCATAATTTTCTCAAGTGTGGAGGATCGATGACCTAAGAGGTAGGAACCTGGGGTTTGCACGCAACACATCCAGAGATTAAGATCTGTGTTTTGCATTGATATGCCGACATCTATGTTAGGTTATTTCAAAATTAACCATTAAGTGTGACCTTGACCTTTAAGGTAGTGATGTGGGTCCTGTGGCTGACACACAACTTTGTATGCTGAACATTTGAGGCATGTTATTTCGAAATTGCTCCTTGCATATAAAGGTATAGCACGGATCACATATACTCTTGTGCATATATGAAGCATTCCGGAAAGATTATTTTCTAAGTATGACCTTGACCATGGAGGTAGGGATGTGGGTCTTGCACAGTTTGTAAAATATTAATGTGCAAAACATTTGTGCCTCACAGGTTTTAACAAACTCCCCCTTTGTATGACAAAGTAACAGTCAAGACACGGTAAAAAATGAATGGAACGACCATAGGACCATGGACGGACTGTGCGATTTTAATATTCCCGCCAATGGGGGCATTAAAGTATTTTCCCCATTTATTAACAACAAAATAATATTTTACCCATTATAAACACCTGTTTACCTCAAAGTAGTGCAACCATCCATTTTCAGCCCTGAAGAATCTTCGTTTCCATGTCTTGAGCAGCGTTGCTTTTTTCTTGTTCATCGGCAGCTTTTCCATCAGACCTTCCATGCCAATAAATTTGTGGGATATGTCCTCTATATTCTACAATGATAAATTCAATTATGAGCTAATTTTAGCTCGACTGTGACTTAAGCTCATTGTGAGTACAATAACACATAAGTGTGTTTCCTTGGTAAAAACCAGTACTGGGCGCTATTTCACCTAGTAGCGGTTTTAAACAGTAGTACTAAATTGTTGAGGAGGAAACTGCCCCAAGGAGCCATGAGAATGTACCTCTTATTCCACTCGAATCCCAACTTACTTGAGAGAACACCTTTAACACTGGTGCCTACACATCCTAACCCTGAAGCGTTACATTGCATGATGTAGCCAATATTTTTTCTGTGTTCTCAATTTTGTTGACATACAGAACTTTTTTTTTTCATGATTATTTCTTCTTAGAATTCCCCTTATTACAATTTAACAGTTCGGTTATATATATATCATAAATAAAGGAATAGCAAGGTTGCTGTTGTATTCTCTTAATATTGTTTTGTTACATTTTCTTTAATATTCTCTGAGCTGCCAATACTTCATTATTGTACTCACATCCGGCATCATCTTGATCTCATACAGCTTGGCAAGAACTTTTACCTGAAAATAGTAGACCATAAATTATAGGACAATTTGTCATGGTCCTTCAGCAATTCAATATATAATAATATTATGTGTCCAAACTTTTAGGTGATTTTTGTAGTTGATTTTTCTTTTCTTTTTTTTTTTTTTGGGGGGGGGATGGGGGTCATGATTTAGCATGATACTGAAAGCTAACATCACATTATTGCAGATCACTTTTACTCTTAGGATCATAATAGTTCTCTTTTCAGTTATTCCATTTTACATAAAGCAACACACATAGTATGTCAAAGTAGTAGTCTCTGCCACCAGAAAGTAGGGCTGCATAAACTTGATCAGTATACCCTGTCAGTCTAGTCCCTAGAGGTATTTCTGTGCATTAATATATAAAGTAAGACTAGTCATGGGCTCAGAAAAAGGTGGTCATCTTGGCTGTTGCCTTGGCTACCATAGCCTGGATGATGCCAGCTGTCCACCCTTCCTAAAATGAACTTGAGATATTCCCAACACAAATATATCAAGAAATGCTCTGGACCAAAACATACTTCTCTAGGGACACCCTATAGCTATTTAATGATGAAAAGATACATAGCTGCAGCCCTACCAGAAATTTTGACCTATCGAGGCAAAGCTGTTTAGCTTAGTTGTTGAAGCACCTGACTTAAAATTTGGTTTCATCCTCAGACTGGCCGCATACTTTTCTGAACAACAAATAACCTGTTTTTTAGCTGATGCAATTTGAAAATTAACTGTTTTCTCAACTTGTTTAAAACTTTCAAAATAAAATTATGATATAAAGAACACTTTATTAGCATGTGACCACTTACTGGATCCCAGTCCCTGAATTTGACCCTTGTGTCCTTGACCAGTTCCTCGCCATCCTCGTTGACTTCTGGTGTTCCGTAACCTTGACTGACCTTGACCTCTGCTGACCTTTCACTCTGAGTGACCTTGACCTTGGCACCATTTTCTTCAATCTTAGCTTTAGAGGCTGGTGGAACAGGCACTTCTGAAGTAAAAAGACAAACTTTTTTTTAAAGAAGAAAAAAGGACATTCCTTAGATTAAATAAAAAAAATGTTGTTGACAACAGGATACTGCTGGAAGGCTTTACCCATGTCATTCATTGTTAATTGCCAATTATACATTGTGATACATTATCATCCTATTAAATTGGTCGTTCAGCATGCTTAAACATCATTTGCGTGGTATGTATGTATCAAGATTTTAAAAGTGCTTTCAGTAGTTTACAAATTTACATCATAAAATTAAAATGAGGTATTTAATCAAATTGAAGTTTTGCTTGGTTTAACACTTTATACCCGTGAGGGTTTTAATGACTTATATATAACCAATTCATATAAACATGCATTTGCTCGTTATGTATATTAAAATCACAATGCTACTATAAGCATTGGTGCATCAAAGTTTGCACTAAATTTCCATTAAATTCCATCAAAATAAAATGAGAACCAAAAATCATTTGAATGACTTTCTAGGATTTCAAGTTTTATTCACTGTTAGAAGGCTCTTATTTGAATGAATAAAGGTGCGGTTCAGACATGATAATGTTTTATTTTGATCTAAAATTGTTTATAGACTTGTTTTTTATACTTTTTTATGACAATTATTTTCATAATTACATCAAAGAATGTCAAGATTGACAAGTTAAGATGCCCGCTAGTGGTTTATGGTAATTAATTAAGGTTAGAGGACCATTGGACAGTGGATGAATCCAGACACATCACTTTTTGGCAGGCTTTTAGAGAATACCACCAAAGAATTAAACATGTTGAATATGTTGAGTGTTGAGTTTTTTGCTGATTTTTTTTTGTGCTGACATAAAAACAAATATGAGTACTGTGATTGTTTTGCCCCAGAAGGTATCTTTCAGGCACACCCAGGGGATTGGGACATACTGCAAAGCACCAGCCGCAGCCCCTCACCCCGGCAAAACATTGATAAACATTAATTCAGTATGGTCCTGACATAGCCATCGACAGTATATAGTTATAGTCTCATTTTGCATTATATCTCTAAGTAAAAGCAGTAATTTGGGTGCATAATGCATAAAGCAGACTTGCAAGCTATCATTAAGCACTTTTGTCAGGAAAAATATACTATGAACAATTATATACATGTATCTTCAGCACTTAGAAGTCCGACTGAATATTCCAGCTATGCGGTATGCAAATATAACATGAATCAGTTATAAGCTCAAACATGAGGCATTACATGTCAGCAGAATAGCAATAATGTCAAGCCTGCCATTGGTTTAACCAGCGCTGCCCTGACCTTTGCCTATAAACCTTGGTCTTGCGTGTGACACACACAACCATACTCATCTTGACTTTGATTACCTTAATTTAACTTTTTGCGCCTGCTTGAACAAAAGTAAAGAAATGGCAGCTTTTTCCCAAAATAATACAATCACTTTCATTTGCAGGGGGAACCAACTTGTCTGATGGTGACCACAAACCAAACTCAAATGTGCCAAGACCGAAAATGAAACCCATGACAATATCAAACGCCTTGGTGAGAAATGAAAACCGCACATATCATACATAAGCTACATTCACTCTTGACCCTCAAAGTTTTACCTTGACATATAACCTACATACCTAGAACTGGAATTTAGCACACAATCACATCATGGTGAACATTTGTGCCAAGTCAGTTTAATATGCCAAAGTTTTAGTCAGAACAATTTAAACTTCACGTAACTTCAACTGATGATGCCTAATAATGTGTTCTTAAATTGGGGCGGCATGGAACATCTATGCCAAAATATTGTAAAGCTCTTCAAGGTTTGACACAGAGTTCTGACTTCTAAGGTAAGTAATTGTGACCACTGACACCTATTAAAGTGTAACCTTCACTAGCTTATGGCCTGAATATTCCATGCAACACACAGCATCATCATGTGTCAACATGCATGGTTCAGTTCTAGTCAAGAAAAGAGAAACAATGATTCTCATAATGTTTAACATCTGTGCATATGCATGATCAAGTTCTAATCTAGTTCTAGTCTAGAAAAGAGAAACAGTGTTACAGTTTGACCATAGTGGCCATGACCTTTTGTGTAAATACCGCTGGGTTCATACCCATGTTAGCTCATCCCAAGGACCCTGGACAGAACCACATCAAGACCAACAATGACTACTTGGAGCTTTGTCAGAGTTTTAAACAGTTTCAGCTTCTATTTTATTTTCCTCCTCAACATAACATCATTTAATTTAGTTTCACTTTTAAGTATTGAAGCAGGTTTTATTACAGGTAGATGTAATTGTAAAACTTTCTTATGAGATTCATCTCACCTCCACAATAATTCTGTTCATCTGACATCATGTAAATGATAGCAAACATTTCAGAAACAACTGATTTACAGAGTCAGCAGATTTTGAACATTCAGGTGTCATAAAAGAGCTTCTTCAGATTTCTTCTTTAAGTGATTTATCAGTTAAGAACCACAAATAAATTCATACACTTGATATTCTCTTTCTACAAAGTTGTAAATTTTTTACTGACTGTTTGCTCAGTCAAGTTAGCAAGACTTTACATCTTTATTTTCATCATTCATGACCTCAATGTTAAAATATTCTTCTGTCCCTCCATACTAAAGACTGAAATTGTCATTTCTTTACTTAAATCATCATCATCATCATCATCATCATCATCATCATCATCATCATCATCAACATCATCAACATCATCATCATCATCATCATCATTGGCATTATCATTGGCATCATCATTGTTGTTTTCATCATTATCATTGTGATCATCATGATCATCATCATCATAGATTTATAACCAACAACACTTCATCATCATCATCATCATCATCATCATCATCATCATCATCATCATCATCATCATCATCATTGATTTATAATCAACAACACATCATCATCATCATCATCATCATCATCATCATCATCATCATCATCATCATAAAATTGTGACTGAGAACAAACAAAACCTGTATGATAAACTTTTAATTTAAAAAAGCGTAATGTGTTTGGCAAATACATATTCTCTTATCATGAAGTACATAACTTGCAGCTAGGCATAAATAAAAGACAAATTAATGATACATTATTAATCATTAAACCATATCACTTTAATATAACATTATATATCAGGCAAGTAGAACACAAACATTTCCATAAAACCTCAATAACAGCAATTCATTAAACACAAAGTACATCAAATAAAATCACAACATTATTTCAATTGTTTTGTTTTATAGTAACAAATTCAATATGCCAGTATACATTTATAATTGTAGCTTAAATATTTTTTAATACAAGTACAGATTTATTACAAAAATAGTTTAAACAACAACCAGGTGCATTTTATGAATTTATAAATAATATGTATAAAATGAAAATGTTTTTGAAAAATAAATCACATTAAAGATCAACAAAACATTAACGATTTACATAATGAACCTTACACAACATTTCAAAATAGTAATGAAAACTTGATATTTACTCATTAATAATTATAATTACAGTGGGCAGTAATTGTCCATTAAAGGGCAAGTCTATTTTCTGAAAAGCTTTCCCTTTAGGAATCCCTTTTTCCCCTTTTTGGACCCTTGATTGGGCTGCTGGCTTGGCACTGGCATTTGTAGTTCATTTCCATGTCCATTTGTATTAACAATCTCTGAAGAAGGAGCATTAGAATCAGTCTTGCCTCCTTTGTCCGATTCATTACTTGAGTCTCGTTTCTTAACATCGAGCTCAAGCACATTGCACGCTTGTTTGGCAAATTCCAGATGTGTTTTGTTAACTGATTCTTCATTGTGTTCATCAACTTGATCATTGTCCTTAACATGATCTTCATAGACTGCGTCAACGTCAGTCTCCAAAGCACCTGAGACTGGGTTCATTGGTGTAAGAAGATTCAACATGGCATTATGGCTACCCTGTGATGATGTCGAACCTGACCTGGTTTTTTCCTGTCTATCAAACACTTCATCCAAGTGACTGTTTGAGCCATGATGACTTGACCTGGATTTATTCATGCTTCCAGTAGATCCAGAATCTGACCATGACAGTTGACCCAGACTCGACTTCTCTCCAACACTCGTATTAGACCTTTGAAGAGATGAATTCCTTGATCCACGATCAGCAGATGATGTTGAGTTTGACCTTTTCAGAGAAGAGTCTCTAGATCTTATCTCAGCTTTTTCCCAAACAGATTCACCCTTTTCGCGACCTTTGAAACTATTTCTTCGTCTGGTATCATTCTTAATGAAAGGATTGTCCACTATGGTAGTAAACTGTCCTTTAGATTCCACACTTTCAGCTTCACCAACTAAGTCCACATGCCTGGGGCTGAGAGGAGTTGGTTTTGGAGAGACCAAAGGAGGTTTGGATCTAGATGACCTAGTGGGAGACCTTGGTGACCTTGGGGACTGCACCTCTTCATTCAAACTCTCAACCTCTAAAGGTTCGGTAGCATTGTCTTTCTGACTTATCTGTGCATGACTTCTTTTCTCTCCTGGGCTAGCAGGGGCTGCCATTGAATTATCTACTGACTCTTTACTGATACCATCAATGATATCATTTTTGTTGACTATGCTTATTTCATCTGGTTTTCTCTCCACACCTTTAAGAACATTAACCTGATCCACACTCTTGCTCTTCTTCATTCTAGATTGCTTAGATTCATGCTTATTTCTGTCTACACTAACTGCTCTAAAGACTGAGAAAGATGGCTTTGCTTTTTCCTTGCCTGCATTTTCAAAAGTCTTTGTTCTCTGTGAAACAGTGCCTTTCAAGCTTGTCGGCTCATTACTTGAATATAGCATCATTTCTGGTGTCATGTTTTTCCGATTCTTATCCGCAGGACCAGTTGGGTTGGTTTTAAGCCTGCTACTAGTTGTTCCCTTCATATAACTTGAAGTACCACCTCCATTTGTTTTACGACTTGAAGTACTTTTGTCAGACTTTGCACTCATTTCACCAAGTGATTTGACAGAGTCCTTCGAACTTATCTTATTATGGTTATTTCCTTTAGCCTTTTCTGTTGTGTCTTTCTTTCCATTATAAATTTCTTTATTAAGATTTTCTTGTGTTAATCTTCTGATAGCTTCTTCATTGCTTGATTTACCACAATGTTTACAAACATATCCATTCTCAATGTCAATCATAATATCTGTTTGCACACTTATTTCCCTTGTGACTTTCTTGTCAGTAGTAAAGCTATCCCTTCTCTCAAACGAAAGTTTTGTAGGTGATGATATCGGTGTGTTTGGCTCTGAACATTGCTCTCTAATGAATTGCTTCAGCTCTCTGACATCTTTCTTTAAGTCGTGAGATGATGGTTGAGGGGATCCATCTTTGCCCCTGGCTTTTTTCTTCTGGCTGGCATTTGTGCTGCTCATATAACTTGGTTGAGCTTTCTTTACTTCATTTTCTCCATTGGATTGTTTGCGCCTCTTCTCCTGTGTCAATGTCTCAAGCTTTGCCAACTTATCGCCAATGCTTAAATGATGGTCAGACTTAGCTGATGTGCCATTCCTTTTTGAAGTAGAACCAGCATTTGGTCCCTTTTTCCCATCAAGTTCACCTTCAGAATTTTGAACAGATTCATTTTCACTTGATGAGCTTTTGCCCCCTTTTGATTTCTTTACTTTATCCACAGGTGTTTTTACCCTTGGTGGTGTTTTTGCCCTCATTTTCTTGGAACTTTTAGGTGTAGAAGGTGCTGTCCTTTTTGGAGTTTTTGCTTCTTTATGGTAACTTTTATTTAGCTCTGCCTTAATCTTTTCACCGTCCAATTCTCTGCTGATATTAGGATCCTCCCCCACCGGTTGGCCTGTGAAGAATTCATGCATCCTGTCAAGCTTATTTGGGCTTTCATCATTAAGAACCCATTCAGAAGACCCAGCCTTATATAGACTCTCACTGACTGGTAATGTCCTCCCTTCTTCATCACCATCACTATCATATGGTTGTTCCTGTAACTCATACGTCACAGAGGCATTGGGATCTTCAATGAATCCATTATCTTCAACTTCATCTTCTGGCACTTTTCCTTCTGAAGTCATGGATTTAGTGGGACTTTTTCTTTTTCTTTCAGACCTACCAGCATTTCCTGATTTTACACTTGATTTATAACTAGGTGTTGAAAGCTGTGATTGTTCAGGGCTTTTTGCTCCAAAGATGGAATTTATATTTTGTGCAACAGTTATAATCTCTTCCGTTGGCTGCACAAGTTCAGGAATATCAGAATATTGATCCTTTATTACGCCATTTTCTTTTCTGTACGGTGGAACAGATGGTATGGAACTTATTGCAAACTCGTTATGTCTGGTACCTAACACTGGGCTCTGGCTATCGTTACCACGGTTTTTCAGTCTTTCTATGAAATATTTCGGCTCTTCATCTTCCTCTTCCTCTTCATGGTGTTCTTCTTCAGCCTGCTTGCCATTTTGACCCTCATGTGCAGTGTGCCCATTTTCCTGCCCTAGTGATGAATATCCTCCAATGTTATTACTTCTGTAGCTCCTAAACCCACTGCCAGGCACAACAGTGTTAGACTGTGTGTCAATATCTTTTGTTCTTGTTGTAAATGTTTTTCCCTTAAGCCCAACTGAAGTCTGTCCCAGGACTGACTTTCTTATATCCGCAAAGATGGACGTATCTTCTGATTTTTCTGAGTTACTGTATTTGGAAGTATATGCTGGCCTATCACTGTACAATTTGGAAGTAAATGTTGGCCTTTCAAAAGCACTTCTTGTTGTTGATGTATAGTCTCTATCAGTCTTCAAATTTCTACGAGGGGCAATAATTGAAGCCTTTATGTCACTGAACAAGTTACCCCAATCCTCAGTTGCATTTGATTCACCACCAGAACTGTAACCGCCAACCTTAGGCCGTGCACCACCAAAGTTTTCCTTATCTTCAGAATCATCCCTCATCGACGTTGTTCGTCTTATCCTAAGCCTTGACATTTCAGTTTCTGGCTCAGTTGCTGTTGACCTAACTCGTGCGGTTCTTGTGATCACTCCAGTCGTTCTTTCGCCACGATTTTTCAGAATCTCCTGTCTCTTGGCCTCGCGATCCTTCCGCATCTGTTCCAGTTCTTGAAGACGACGGAGACGGTCATTTATTTCGCTCCCTTCCGGAGCCCACATTCCATTCAGCAAAGTCTCATATGATGTCATTTTGAATTATGTGGTGTATGAAATTTGCTCAATCACAGTCTGAATAACCAGCTTTCATAAACATACATAAACACTGTCTTACTATTTTTCTTTTCTCAAATGTCTGATGTTAACACATGGTTTCAAGTTCACCAATTTTCTTTTCGTTATTATTCCGTTTCATGTATACTTTCATCATAGTTCATTTAACAAATATTGAACCCACGTAATCAATATCCCACGTTAAAACATTTTTGTAAAACCCTTTCTGCCGACTATGTCTTAATGTCTTAGTTTAATCGTCTTTGCAGTATTTAATCAATATAAATATCTTGCTTTTCCTTGTTAAATCCCTCTTGCTTTCATTTGTTGTGTAATAGAATGTCCAAGTGTATATCAAGTGGTCACAGATGTATGAGAAGGCTCTTTTGATGACAAACAACAATTAATCCACCAATCCTTGAAACAGCTTTACGTTTGGGTGAAGTTATTCATTAAGAAATGTCACTCTTCGTCACTGTTCTGTTTTTATCCAAGTACTAGATTAAAAACCTTCCTTTCAGCATTCATAGGTATAAGTTGTTTTTAAAACTTCCAATATGTTTTAAAAGTTTGATTTAAGCCATAAATGTTACCCAAGCATGACAGCCTACACAGTTCCCATACATAATTTAAATCCCTTCCTCTGCCCTCGCATATATTTACAATCCAGTCACATGCTCTCCTGATAAAGAGGTAAAATTGCTCTCGATGAGTTTTGAAAAATGCTTGAACCACAAATTGGAAAAAACGGTTCAAAACACAAGCACAGGTAAAATCTTGACAATTTATGACAGAAAGGTAGATCAGAGCGTAGATCAATCAGGTCACGCCTCCTGCACATAGATTGTCATAGTACATTCACCGACTATACCACCATATCCCTATTTAAAGTCAACAAAAATCAATTTTGTTTTCACTCAAACAACCTGTTTTAAACCATTACGTTCAATCCCTTAAAATAATTGCTTCACAAGCCACCGATCTGATGCAGCATTTTTTTCAAACCAGTGGACACTCCTAACTCCAATCAGGCATCAGTTAAGTCAACAACGAAATCGCTGTACACTTATATTCAAAATTTCAAATACTTGATGGTTGGAGATAGACACCAATCACAAATGACTACAATAATAAAGTGATATAGATGTTTGTTACATTATGTATGCGAGTTGGTAGCGAGTGAATGTGATCATTAGCATGTTTTCTCCACCGAAAGGCATGCAATCAATCAAATGTCAGCGGGGATATGAAGCAAGTTAAGGTACACTCAGAAGACAAATGGACCACTATGGACTGGACCGACTTGCGTTACTTGGTTTAAATGTCATTTATTTCTTTTCCCTTGCCTTAAGCTGTAGACAGTATGACTCATTTAGAATATTGCTGAGGCGGGAAAAAGGTGACATTCAAGTTAAATTGATTTCATAAAGTATTCATATCATTAATGAATAGCCATATGATTTATTTGGTATTTTCTTGCCTTATTATATGATATTATTGTTTACCCATTCTGTTCCATTCTGATTTTCTTTAAAATCTTATATGTCTTCAATGCAAATTTCAAGGGTTAACAAGCCAAGTTTTTGTTACATAAATGACTTTAAATGTGTTTACTTACAAGTCATATTTCAATACAACAATTCAAGGTGTAGCCAAACAACAATGCAAAGTCTTGAATTCAGCCATAAAAAGCTGTCGTAAAGCTGTTTGTAACATCTCAAAACCAATAAAGAATGATTTTGATCTATTGCTTGCCTACTCTTGCCAATAAAAGCCATAAAGCAGTGTTTGTTTTCAATGATATTTGATCACATGATATGTAAATATTGATATTTTCTTTTCTATGTATTTATTACTATTGTTGTGAGAGCATAAAAAAGCAATTTTGGAAAAGTAACATTATTCCTGATTTTAGACTATGACATTGTAAAAGGGGTTGAACATAACTGATATAAATGTTCTCAAAAACATACTGGGCATTTGCCATTTTAGCAGAAACACTTCATCACTTCTGCATGATAATGTATATAAATTGGGTTAAGTGTAACCTATTTTAGCACTCAAAAGCATGATATCTATAGAAATTAAAGTTAATGGGTGTTGTGTAACCTACAATTAGTTCAATAAAGTCCTAGTTTATACTCAGCTGCCGAACATTTACAAAATACAGGTGACAAAGTAATATTGACAATCCCATCAGCAAACTGAATCTAAATCTCGATCTATTTTGTATCTTACATACATGAACTTAGATCTGATTGATAAATTATTAAGAAATTTATTCAGCAAAAGTGCAGATGTAAGTACTTTTCATGCTCTTGTCACAATTGATATTTTTCTCTTTCTGTATGATGGTATATTTAATAGCTCAACAGATATATATTAAAGCAGCAGCCAACCCCTCCCACTGTCAATGTGTCCAGCTAGTTAATTGTCTGTGACGAGGCTCACCCGGTCTGGCCTATCTTTACACCATCTGCTGACCACAACATTGAACTGGTCATCTTGGTGACACTTCATGGACCGGAATGACCCTACCTCTCAATATGTACCTTTTCTTAATTTAGTGAATGTGAGAAATCGCTTGTTTTGGGTTACATTGAACCTGAATAATTAAATACATTGAATCTGTGTGAGAGTGTTGTTGGTTTGTTTGAAAAAGAGAGGTAAATACTTATGGATTTTTACCTGTAGTAGTTACACTCATAATCTTTCCTATAAAATGGCCATGTTTCCTATGCAATTGATCTGCTTGAACTAGGTCTGTTAATTTGCACGTCATGAACCCAGGTTTGAGACACAGTTTAAGAAAATCAACTTCTAAAATGTCATTAACTATCCGTAATGAAGCTATTTTGGACAGAAAATGTGTAAATAGAAGTTAATCATTGCATTTGCAACATATAAGGCCAGTTTTACCATTATTGCTGTTCTCATAAAACTTGTACAATAAAATGAATATGTGCAGTTTGGAGTCTTCAATCTCAAAACCATAGACTCAAGACGTTATATTGTGAATTTGGACCTTGAAACTTTAATGCATGAAAGGAAATAATGGCGAATTGCTTGTATAATATTTCTATTTTTAAGTATGTTTAAAACACTGGTATCATGTTCCTCAACTTTACCCAAAGGACATAGCGCAAGCCTATCAAGTTTGAATGCCGACACATTAGTAAATATTATAAATAATTGCTGTTTGTCCCAAGTGAAGTCATGCTTTTGTAATAATGAATGTAGACCAATTAGGGAAGACACGCAACTTGTCATTCAATGCAGCAGTCTTGACACATGGCTCAACTTCCCTTTTCGCCGCTTTTTTGGTCTTGACAATAGAATACCCCACCCTTGACTAAAATATGCCTAAGGAAACAGACAAAGAAAATTACAGAGCAGGCTATTTATCATTTTTTATAAATTAAAACATGATGATTTTTAGCCAAGGGAGCAATGGCGACAGTAGGATTTGATTCGTAATAAATTATCATTTTTGATGTGCAAACATACCATAGTCTATTTTATTTTGAGCCAGATGTTTCCGGTGGATCTAGACTAATTGCATGATTGCATGATTATGCAAGTAAGAACTTTACAGGCATATCAATATTTTGATACTTTTGTGGCTTTCTAGTTCTCTTGTTTGTGTTCTGTTTACTGCATGTTTGGCTTCTGTTTTGGTTCATGTCACACTATACAATACCCCAGAAAGGTTTTTGACTGCTGGTCATAGCCATCTACCCGTAGTTTCCTGGTATATTCAAGCATTACCAACAAACATTTAAGAAAACTGATATACAGTAAAATAACCTTTTTGGGGAGCAAACAGACTATTGAAAATCTACTTCATCTCATAGATATAAGCATTCCTGACCTCATATGGAGCTATGGATGGACCTTAATTTATAAAATTGAGGATTTTAAAAGCAGATATGCTTTATCTATAACTAGTGGGCGTCCAGACATCTTTTGTCAACATGCAAAACTTCAGGCCTGTCCTATGCAAGATGATTGATATACTCTACTTCATTTTCATTTATGTTTTGCGATACACCAAAAAGCGGCAATGTATTTGCTTTAAGTGTTTGTTATCTCATTAAATATGCTGTCAAACATTACGGCCCACAGCAATCATGTAATATTTTACTAGGATGGTGTAACCAGGAACCGTGAAATGTCATTTTTCTTTTTTGTTGATCGTATCTTTAGTAAATTTTTCTTGATCACTGAGGCCTACGCTTTTTCGTTCAATAGATGCATTAGAAAATACATGTAAATACCAAATGGTTACTCGTGATTTGTATTTTTAGTTAAAAAAATAGACAACCATTACAAATGTCCAGTTAATCGAGTGCTTCACTAATTTGATTTGTCATCTTCATATGTTTCCATTTTCATAATGTGAATAACCATTTTCATATGAATATTTGTTAAAATAAGCATGAACACCACATTCCGCTAGCATTTTTATCTAGCTTTGAGATTTTCATTTTTATCAAGGGGCATAACTTGCAGAGATATATGTCAAATGGGTATTGGAACTTATAGACATTTCAATAGTCATTGTTAAAAGATACACCAAGTTTCATGTGAATATATTAACAGTTTCTGAATTTTACAAAGTATCCAAGTCTGTGCATTTTTTTCTCTCAAATCAGCAGCCAGCAAAGTTATAAGGAGTTGCAAGATATAGAAAAAAAACGTGTGTTTTCACTAACCTATTCATTATTGTCGAAACTACACACTTGAAAGATTAAGTTTCTGCACTTAAATTTTGTGTTTTATTTTTTTGCAAGCTAGCAAAGAATGATCATTTGATCATAACAATGAAATAAACTTTAAATGGCTTTGAAATATCACCAATAATTTTTAATGCGTGCAGTTACTTATTTAAGGGCGAATTTACATATACAATAAATGAATAGAGCACAGAATGTTCTTCAGCACTTAAACAAGGCTACGGCTTGTTTTAATACTTTTCCAAAGGTTAAGACCGAATACCCGTCTCTTAAAGCCTATTTAGTTTATAATATTGCTTAAAATTACTTAAAAGACTTACTGAAGCAGAAAAAATAAGTATTATCCTAAAGAAGCTTTAAAGAAAATTTCGTTGATCGTTGATCTTGGATCAATTTATAAGTAACTTTCATCCATTTACTGATTATAATAGTGCTTAATGTGCTTTTTTCATAACTTTATACTATCAGTTCAATGTACAAAGTTTGAGTTCTGAATAAAATCTCATTTGACAGCCAAACACATAAAATCTAAGCCTTTCAAAATATTTATTGGCTCCTGAAGGATGGGCATATGAAAATTGCACCATCTGTCAGTCAATGCATGAAGCTCAATTTCTCGTGTTTGGACTAACTTTCTCTTTTACGGACAGATTTTAAAATAACTTGCCACATGTGTTTGACATACCAAGATCATGTGTCCTGTGCAAGGCCCATAGTCCTGCCTTCATGGTCAAGGTCAAACTTATTTTTAGCTTTCTATGGAATGCAGCATATAAGGACACAGGGAATAGGTGGTCCTATAAAAATATTTAAAAATAACTTTCCACATGTGTTTGACGTATCATGACAACATGTCATGTGCATGACCTGTGTCCCTTATGCTAAGGTCAAGGTCGCACTTAGTGTATGTTCATTATGGAATGCTGCATTTAAGGACATAGAGTATAGGTTGTTGTGTCTAGGCTGCAACAACTTTCTCTTGTATAGACAGATTTTAAAATGACTTGCCACATAAGTTCAATGCTAAGACAACCTGTGGCCTGCATGACCCATGTCCTGACTTCTAAGGTCAAGGTCACTATTAGTTCTTCTTTATTTGGAATGTTGCATATAAGGACATACAGTATTAGTGGTCGTGTCCAGAATGTAACTTACTCATGTATGACCAGATTTTATAATAACTTGTCACATGTGTTTGACATATCAAGACAAAAATTTTTAAATATTTTTATATTTCGTGCTAAAACTGAAGGATCTCTTGTCCAAAATCATATTCAACATAATATGGCGTCTTATTCATAAAACATCTAAGTGAAAAAATAAACTAACTATAAAAATGCTTTGTTTTCTTAGATGAATTTAATGAAAACAAACAATGTTTTTACACAAAAAAATATGAAAATAGAAAGGATCCAATTATAAAGGCATTTATTTTAATTAGTTGAAATTTATTTCTTTGAAACTTTATAAATACAGCCATTAATCTTGTTTATAATGATAAATGCAAGAGTCTCTTATTTGAAGCTGACTGTACAAAAATAACGACAACAGTTTAACTGCTACTTCAAATTGGTGCCACTTTGACATTCATAACATCTAGTGTCAAATAAATCTGGTTATTTAGATAAACATGAAAAGCTCCATTTACTGGTAAACTGGACTTTGTCATATTTTTTATTCACGTTTTATTTCTGAATACAGACCGGCCTAAGAAGCTTGTAAAACGAACAACAAAACTGTGTCAATTTGTTTAATGTGGCTTAAAGCACAGCATAAATATATAAATAATTAAGCAATTTTAATAAATGCACAGTAGTAAAAAAAGTATCACCATGGTTACTGTTTAGAATAAGCACCATTTCAAACACAGCAAGATAAAATTATGCTAGGATAACAATAACTGTTCATCATATTAAAGGCTCAAAATTTAATCAGTTCTTGAAATAATAAGGTTTATAACAATGCATTTAAAGGACACTTTGCAAATTAAGGCGTACAAACATAATTTATGAGCTGGTAGTGTAAGTGTTTTATCGTTGGTCATGACTAGGTGACCAATTGGTCAAGAGTCCTCTTGGTATTGTCTGTACAAATTCTTCAAACACAGTTGTCACCGTTTCACTATCATCAGGCGATGTTGCTTCTGAACCACTGCGACTCGCATTTCGACTTTTAGCAAATGGTGAGACAGATGATTTTGGCGTCCCCCCGCTACTCCTACGACTGGCAGTGCTCTGTGGACTGGTTGCTGAACTTTGTGGAATCTCTATGGTCAATTGTGATTGAAAACCAGTCTGTGAAACAGGCACACCTGCAGCAGACTGATCACTAGTGCTAGCTGTTGGTTCACTTTTGTCTTCAGAGTTACCTATAGCTGAGCTTGTTTCATTGAAATTGAACCTCTGGCTTGGTCTTGACCTCTCCAGAGAAGAAAAGTCCATTGTAGGCAAAGCTAGGATGCCATCACTTCCACTTGATGACAGTCTTTGCAACCTTGGGGAAGCCTCTGATCCACTAGATGAAATTCTGGAAAGTCTGGGTGTAAAACTGGGAAACCTTGATGTTCGCTGTTCAGACGTGACGGTTGAACTGGACTCAGTGGTGGAAGATAAAATTCCATTGTCAGATGTTTCCTTAGAGTTCGTCACCTCTCTACGACTAGCAATACTTTTATGAGAAGTTTGATTTTCATCAGATGCAGTCTGACTGGCAGCCAACTCTTCTGCAACATGATCGATTCTCGACATCGAAACCTTCATTTGAGATGTATCACCTGGGGTTACTTCGTCGATATTCAATGATTCAACAACAGATTGACTTACAGCTCTTTCGGCTGCCTGGTGTAGTTTCTGACTACCATCAGCAGATATCATGGATCTGGAACCAGCCAAATGCTCATTTTGACGCCTCTGTCGGGTAAAAGAACCATAAGTTCCTGATCTTTGTGCTTCAGGATTATGAGGTGGCTGTGGCAACATCCTTCTTGGTGCTATTGCTGACTGTTCAGTAGACAATGAAGATATAGGGCTCTCTAAAGGGCTTTCAATTATTGGGGAACTAATTGTTGGTGCACGCTGAACAGGCGCAAAATATTCATTACCTGGAGACAACAGTGGCTCTGGACTTTCAGGCGGGCTGGGGTTATCTGCAAGGGCTTGCTGGATAGAGAGCATCTCCTCATAGCTCAAGCCACCTGTACTTATCTCCTGTTCTGAAGCTCCCTGCATCATATGTATTCTATCCATCACCAAGTTAACCTCAGAGTTGTTTTCAACACTGTCAGAAATTTCAGGTTCATTAGTATCATCCATTGTTCTTGACCATCCTCCTGTGGAACTTGACTGTGAGAATGAGGATTGTTGTACACTTCTGTGTGACATGCTTTGACTTCCGTTGTCATTTGAGAATGAGTAGTTCTCCTGCCTGGCACCCGATCGACTCTCTTGTGTTGATGTCTTTGTTCCATTACTTGTGTTATAGGTTGCACTAGTTCTTTGACTAGAAGCAAAGCGACTACTGCTTAGCTCATAGTGAAGTGGAGCCCTTTCTCCGAAATTGTACTGAACCTGCTGATCTTCTTTCTCACTTGTTTCACTTGACTCAAACACACTTGTGTCAATTCCGTCATATAATGGAACCACTACCCTGGTGGTTAGATACTCTTCAAGGTCTGGTTTTGGCCTTGGAGGAGTATAAAGGCTGTATGATTTAAACTTTTCTTCAAGATTTTCCTCATTGGCATCTTTGTTTAATTCTTTCACTACATCTTCCCTTCTAGAAAGCTCAATAAGTGAAAGGCTTCTTAAGGTAGCAGCATCAGTTTCATTGAACTTTTGAAAGTCTGTTTCTTTAAATTTTGCAAGAATTACCAGTTCTCTTAGCTTGTTGTATCTGTTGTCTGGATCTCCTTCAATTGCAGCAACATAGCTATCAGATTCATGATCAAGTTTGTCCTTTATGACAATTTCAGGAACTGCAATTTTATTTTTCACAGACCTGACCAATTGATGGTGTTTATTCAACCAATGCATATGGCCTTTATCATCCACAAAAATAACTTTTTCATCTTCAAGTCCTAAAGCAGGTTCAGTCTCCTCTGGGCATATTTCAATGTTTCTTCGACCAGAGTAAGAATATGAGTTGTAGGAAGAATTTGAAGAAGCGCTTGAAGTGACAGATGATTCTTGTATTGTTGAAGATTTACCTGTCTCAGAAACCACAGATGAAGCAGCAGTTACATTGCTCTGTGCAATACTTCTTGCCAACTGTGACCTAGTTAGAGAGGCAGATCTTGTAGATCTTGTTTCTGTGCTTACACTTTCTCTCTGCTCTAAAGCTTGTCTCACATGGCTGTCCACGCCTTGGATGGTTCTCCTTCTAAGTCTGGACTCTCGTCTTTGGGAATCCCTCAGGGAAGCAGAGCGGGTAAGTGGGGAGGAAAGTTCAGTGGTTTGAAAACGCTGGCTGCCAGTTTCTTCAGGTGTAGAAACTAGTGCTCTTCCAGTATCTCTTGTTGTGATACTAGAATCCGAACCCAGCAACGATGTCCTTACACTGGAAAACATTTCTGCTAGGCCAGAACTCATGTCGGCCCTCCTCCTTGGTGTGCTTGAGCCGGAGTCTGAATCCTGAGCTATGTTTGACCTTGAGGATGACAATTGAATTTCTTGGGCCCTCCTAAGGTATGATGAGGATAGATTCTCACTACTAGCACTTATTCTTCCTCCAAATAAGTTCTGCCGAGTGCTTTCAAACACTTCTCTGAAACTTAAAGTATCTTGATTTACAGGCAAAACAGATGAATTATTCTCAAAACTCTGAGATCTGTGCACTGGAGTACGCTGAACATTAGGAGCAAAGCTTCTCCTTTCTGTAGATCTTGATATGTTTGATGTGGTTTGGCGTATAAACCTGTCACGTCTTTCAAGCCTGGATGCAGCATTGCCACCTGCATTTGAAGTCTGTTGAGCTGCCGCACGTTCTAGCCGAGCTCTTTCTAGTTCCTCTATTCTCTGCATTCTAGCAGTCACTAGGTCAGAGAGAGGGGTGTTGCTCTCGGTCATCGCTGTCTCCAAACGATTCGCAAATGATGCTGAAAAATCTGTTTCCATTGTGAAATGCTGTCTTGTGATACAAGTAGATAGAATGTATCTAATGTTTAAATAATATGTTCACTGAAGTCCTTCAATGTTTAACATTATACATTAGGAGTAACATGATGTTTTTATGTCCAAGGTTTTGATGAGCTTTCACCTTCTCTGCTTACATTTGAATAGTCTTGTTCAGTTCTTTGTTGTTAGTTTGAACAAAGACATTTGTTCACTGATACACAGCTGCTCACTTAATCGAAATAAAACCACATAATTGTTCAAACTCCAATAATAACATGTCTTTGATTACCACCAACTAGTCGTCCATTTTATCTGTACGAAATCAGTCAAATATTTTTGCAAAGTTTGTATACCTTATTAAGACTTTTAACAATCTGAGGCTTAACTTCTATATAAGCTTCTTCATAATCTGTTCTTCAATCACTGAGAGATATCCTACGTTGTTACATTCTCTGTTGACAGTTCTATTGTGGAAATATGACAGAGTTATATCTGACATCATCACATTCTATAAATAATGATCATTATATTCAGAGATGATGTTTCGTTTTTTACATAGAATGTCATGTTGCTATTTCTGTGCACAATTCACCATTCTAATTCCCTCTTTTTTATGAGCGTAATTATACTGGAAAGTTTATACATATCTAGATGTCTCTTCAGGTCCTGTGAGTGTTCATGAATAATTTATTTCTCATGCATCAATGAAAGCGTTCAATCACAACTTTGATATGTTTTCCCTCCAAATGTTTGCCAATGGTATATACATAGCCAAAATCAAACCGAAATTTAAGTCACTGATACGTCATCCGCCTTCTACCCTTCTTTCGTTGGAAAGCACTATACAGCCATTTTGCAAAAAGTATATTCAAAAAAGTTAAATGACACTCCACAATGATAGCAATATTTGTCATGCCAAGATGAGCAATTCTGTTGTACTATCCCTCTATTTAAGAAATTAAATCCTCTACCTAATGTAAACAAATTTTTAACCCACACTGTGACTGGTTTAAACCTTTCCTCCCATAGCCAATGTCATATACAGTTAAATCCAAGTATTGAACCAGACAGCTAAAGCCTTTGTGACGGCTATTTGAGCATAAACTCCAGCTATTAGTATAGGCCTCGTAATTTCAGTATCAATAAGTTTCATGCCTTCAAGGGAAAGTACAACGATCTCAATAAACCTCATTTGCCTATGCAGAATAAATTGCTCTTGGCTGATAGGATAATAAACAAGTATGTGAAATACAAAACCGTTGTATCTCTCCAAAACGAGGATGGAAATATGTTCTTATTGTAACATACAGACAACTTTGTCTAATTTTCATAATTAATTACATTTGATACATTTTATATTTGTTTAAAAATTGATGACTGTTATTTTACAAACTGATGTAGCATGGCGTAAATGTGAATAAACATTTTTTTTCTTAAAGCTTCTGCTGTCTCAATATTCTTATTTTTAATTAAGTAAAGATTTTAAATAACCAGGAATATCAATTAAGTTCACTTTGGCCCAATTTAAAAAGAAAAATCTTGAAGAGAGCATGAAAAACTCATCCTTCAAATAAAGACATGGAATAATAGTAACAGCACCAACAACCTCTTAAGTTCTTAAAATTTTGCTCTTTGGTGCAAGTGTATAATTTCAATTACGAGGGTTGCATGTTATGTTTCTGTTCTGTACCCTGTTGTCATGGACATCATTCAATATAAAGCATGTGGTAAGTGAATAGCATTCAAATTTAACCTCACAGTAAATTATATAAGAACCTTGCTACCATTCTGATATGGGATTCAAACGTGAAGATGAAAACAAAGAAAACACTGTCCAACATGGTACAACATTTTTAATGTAGCACTCTCAGTGGAGCCCGACAAGGGCAGCTTTTTCTTCCTATTTTCAATAAATTCAATAAATTGTGAATAATTTCAGCAAAACAATGTATTAGTTTAAGCAGTATTGATTCCATGAAAATACAAAGACAATGCATACACATTGATAATGTCTTAAGGATTGAACAAATAGCTAGGAGCCGTATCATCATCCTTCACATTACAGACTGAAGTATTTTTGTTGTACAGATATCCAACAATGGGGCACAATACAAAGGATCCTACTTTGCCATCTCAATTTCAGTAATCCAGTCTTCTTAAGAAAGGGGGTGTACCCAAAACACTAGATTAATACTCAAAGCAATGCCACGTTTTTGAGAACAATACATTCACATATAGGTTAACATCTAACATTGTTACAGCTTTAACTTAAGTTTGAATGTTTTGTCTTTTAATGTCTTTTAACATTATCATGCATGTACCCTTCTCAAATTATTTTCAGACACTCTCAGTCCTAATTTCATCTTAATAAGAACTTAGGTAAGTACTATCCATTTTAACTTTAAATGTTTTGTTAAATGTGTTCTCGGCCCTTGGCCTTATATCATGAATAAGTTGGGATGAGTTGGGTGTAATTGTATCTGGGGTGTGTTGCTTAAGTTGCTTATGCTGTTATCTGTCAAGCCCTTTTGCAAAGATAAGTTAGCAGAAAGCTCTTTGTTGTAACCAGAGGCTAGATGCCATTTTATAGAAAATCTGATTGTAAATGCTTCTAAAATGGGGTGTAAACACCATGTGGACTTTTTAGAGGCGGAGCTTAACCTTTTCCATTCTTTTTTATTGAATAACTTAAAATCATTTTAACCTAAAGCGCTTTTTAAGATCAAGTTATTGCCTCGGTAAGATGGATTCTTATGTGAAAATATCAACTCGGGCTGTACCTACTAACTCGCCCATGCTTTCCCACCCAATTTGTGCATATTAGGCACTTTTAAGTTGGAAAAAATGAAAATCATATGTGCGTGTCTTCAAGTAATAATTTAAAAATTTCAATGTTTCAGCCATATCAATTTCGATTATTTGTATTCCTGGGATAGTCAAGTACTCGGGCATTCGACACTGTGATAGTTAAGATAAAAATCACAGTTTTGAACAGTATACCGTAATAAAGAATGATAACATTTTCATGAAATTTGCAACTTTGATAACATAAGCAATTACGAAGTTTACCGTCTAATAACCACTTTATCGTAGGGTCAAGTTACAAAATGTAAACAAATTTCACAAAAAGGCTGAATCAGCAAAAATGTAGTTCAGAGTGTCAAATAAGATATTCAGTGATGTGAAATCTTTTCAACAGCAATTAAGTTCTCATGTTTCATGCAAATGAAATTTATTAATTTATATATATAATCAACTGAACTTAAGAACCTTTTAGGACAGAGAATAAAATACATTGAAAGTTTAGACACATATGATATAATCATAATATATGAAAATTAATTTAGAAATGCAACTTCCAAATTTAATATCATAATTTTCAATATAATTTCTGAAGATAACTTTGAAAGTCTGTATATATACAGAAAATACAAAAGTTAATTAAGAAAAGAACTTTCAAATTCAATGTTGAATAAATATGTCATAAATCTAAATATGATATCATCTTTCTAGCACAACGCGCTTACAATATGCCTTGAAAAGGGTTTTAAATCTTACCAACTTATTAAGTGAAAATTGTATTCACTTCACTCCTTCAGCCATGAAATTAATTTTAAGGAACATTAACACCCACTTTCAAATTACAAATTCACACTTGAACATTATTATATGTGTATGCTATTTTGGGCCTTACTGGTGTTAAATTGTAAAACTTTGCATTAAATTGAATAATGCTAGTCATGATCATTGCTGCAATTCTTTAAACGCTGTTAAAATATTATTTATCTTTTATTGTATAAAACACCACATGAAACTGATCAAGATATTTTGTGACTAATTTATGGTGATCAAAGATCAATGTCCGTTAAAAAGCAAGACTTCAATAACCGTTGAGGTTCAAAATTCCCTAATATGCATATAATACAGGTGTACAGTGAGCAAGGATTTCCCTATAGCATGGTGTTAGTCTGATTCGTTGGACTCCTTTACTGCCTAAACTTCCTTATTATCTAGTTATCTGGCTTCCTGGTTTCGATTGCCGTTCAAGGAGCTAGTGTGTTTGGTTGGTGGTCTCCAAACTGGACAAGTTGGTTTCTTCCTGGACCAGGTTCTTCAATTTCCTCAATTATATGGGACTATATTTCTGCTTAGCAACGCGCCAACATCGGGATATGTAAGATATTGTCCTAACTTGTTTTTATAATTGCTGTTCAATGAACAGGTTTAAATCGCACCCTAATGTCAACACTCACCTTTTCTTTCTGCTGTAGTGACAGGGGCTTGATCGTTGACTGGCTTTGAAATTCCTGGAAATGAGAACTCGGTCACGAATCTATCATCATCTTGAGACATCTCAGAACCCTGGCTCCGTGAGTCATCACTTTCTTCAGGAACCGTAGTTATCATCCTTGACTGACCAACAGTGATCTCCCCTGCAGTTGCCATGTTTGCTACCTCCATTTGAAGAGTTTCAGTATTTTCCGATACAACCATGTTACTGTCTCTATCATTCCTTGTACTGAGGTCCTCTTCTTTGTGAACATTAAAAGCTTCAATATTTTCTCGTGGAGAACTGTTTGAACTGTGATCAGAGCCTTCACTCTTATTATCTACACCGTCTAAAAGGTTATCAAATAACTGTGCCTGTAAATTATCATTTGCATTTTTATTTGTTTCCAAATTTCTGCTCTCAGAAGTATTTTCAGCTTTAGTTTGTTTCACTTCAGATGGTTTCTTTCCAAGTTTAATATCTCCAAGAAGACCATGTTTAGTTGATGAGTTGTTGTTACTGACATTTTTTTCTTCTTGTTTTATTTCACTGTCATTACCCTGTCCAAGATTTAATTTCACCTCAGTTACTTTCTCCTTTGATGGAGCAGATTTCAACCGTTTGTCAAAGTTTTTTAGTTCTGAAAGCATATTCTTTCTATCAGTAAAGGAGTCTAAATCGACCAATTGCTTGTCTGCATTCATTACTACTTTAGAGGAAGGCTTACCTATTTTGACATTACTTTTAACAACATCAGGCTTTTGAAGGCTGTCTAAACTTTTGGATGTAGGTTTATTCTGTTGGTCAGCCATTGGTCCAAGTGTCTTTGGTTTGCTATCTGCTGGTATGTCTTTGTTCACTTTAGTTTCTTTTCTGTCTGAATTACCATTTGAAATTGCAGTACCATTCATAACGGTAGCATGGCCTGATTCTATACTTTCTGGTTTAATTGTTTCCGTACTGTCATCCAAAGCACTGTTAACAATAGTTTTCTTCTCAGTAAAACTTAATCTATTAATATCATCATCATTGGCACCATTGACTTCAGATCTGTCTTTCACATTAACACCACTTGGCCTCAGAGATTGCACTTTTATTAAAGTTTTATTATTTGACACATTTGAATTTGTTCCAGAGTTTCTCATTGGCTGAGTGTTTGAGACTGGTTTAGAGTTAGCACTGGCTACAATAGGAGCACTGTTCCTGTTTCCTGACTGGTTTAAACCCTGTGCATTAACAGGCTCTGATTTGCGGTTGCCTGCCTTTGCAATAGGTTTGTCTTGTTTTCTGCTTTGCTGAAAAGTATAATTAAATATTATTATGATAAAAGCACTAGAAAGAAATGTGAACTCAAAATATGTCTTTACAGAATATAAAAAAGAGTAAAAAGGTTTTCAGCTCAAGTTTTGTATACACATTTGATTACAAACCTTCACTCTCATCCGAATTTAATGAAATTAGCCGTGTCTAATGACATATAGCAAGTGTTATTGAGATATTGATATCTAAGTTTCTATCGACACATATAGATATGGAGACAGGTTGAACAAAACAAGAATTGAACTAGTGGCCATATAATCAGATAATACGTAATTTAGACCACATGATAATTATATACTTTGAATAAAGTGCATTGGGCCTTACAGGACCCCTGGTATCAGAAAGTCAGTGTGGGTTTATGAAAAATGGGGACAAGGTTTTACATAGGATTTTTTGGGGGTAACATTGCATGATTATCAATATCTTTCTAGTATAAAACAGCTCTTTGTCTATGGGGAAAATATGCCTATAAATGGCTGTGCTGTGAAAGGTTAAAATGAATTGAATTACCGATAAGCTTTAACATACATCTTCCTATCAAAGGCTACAAGTAAAGAAATCTTAGACCTAAATAAAAGGAAAGCATTTTTATACTTATATGACTTTATTTGACCATTATGTGGAAGTTAAATTTACCTTCATCATTCACATTTGTTCATACTGTAGTAACTCAAAGAGCACAACAAGGAATTAAGACCCTTGACCCTTCAGTTGGACCTTGAACTTTGACCTAGATGCATAACTCTTGCACTTGACACATGATCTTGTCATGGTGAACATTACTGTCAAGTTATTTAAAAATCTCCCTATTCTAGGCCAAAAACAACCCATACACAAATTGTTGAAGCCATTCCTCCAAAAACATTATACCTCCATCTTACAACCCTGCTTTTCAGTAGAAACGGAAAACCTAGTTAACAAACACATGCCATTTGCATGTCAATTTATCTCAGTCAATCAAGGAGCATAACTTATCAAATACCTTAGCCAGAATAATGTGACTTGACACACAGGTGTGCATCATCACAGTAAAGTCACTATGAACAAGTTTACCAAGTCTCATGTGAAAATCTTTAATGATTTCCAAGATCTGCAAAAAGATTTCCATTTTGTAAGCAATTTTTTTTTCTCCAATGTATTGTGAATATTTGCAAATACCTGTGAAAAGCATTTCATACTCCTGTCCATAAGAAGTGTCAATCGAGCCTGGGAGGCAGTCATCTCTCGGGAGACAGTCTTATACTGGCCGGATGACCTTTTCAGGGTAGACAACTCCTCACTGAGGGAGTTAAAGTTCTCTTGTTCCTTCTTCATTTCCTGCTGTATGACCGTGATCAGATCCATCAGAGACTGGCATGGACAAAAATATTTTTAATGATGTTAAAACAATAACACAATAAAAAACTTTATGCAGATGCTATTTGAATGTTTCTTTATATCAGTAATCATGAGGTATAACTCAACAACTATAAAAACTCAAAGTTATGGGTCTTGCTGTAAATATGCATATTGGAATATGTGTAACTAATTTCTTGAATTTTTGAAGTTATAACCGTGGTTAAAGTTTTTGTGAGATTAATGAATTAAAATTAATAATCCGGTGCTTTGTGTAAGACTATTGTAAGGCCTTCTAAACTGAGTTACAATGGCTCTGCACCAAGCTCATGCGATGATGATATATGTAAACAAGGACAATTTTTTTTCCTAATAAATCAGACAAGCATGGCCTTCAATCTCAATTGGTTGCATTCAAAGACTCTTAAATCCATCGTGTAAACCATCTATATGGACAGCTTAACACTATGTGACCATTTTATCAACACAGGTATGGCAAGATAGATATTTCATATGAGTATTTCTAAGTAGCTACTAAATTTGTCTTGAAACTTAGAGCATGGTTTGTCAGTTTAGGCAGATGTTTTTTGGATATTGACATACATGTCCTGTAATACTGACATGGGTCTGAGGCTTGCGGCAAAAAATTGAGAAAGCCCCTCTTCCACCCCCTTGATGTAATCTTGCACCAATTTGACTGAAACTTACTGCCTGACTTCATGTGGATGTGAAATTAAAATCTTAGACCTGCAGCAACATGAATGCAGTTATGAGATATGAGCTCCACCCATTTTCTGACTTTATTTAGCACTGAATAGGCTGGACCTACATGACTGTATACATCTGACCGACCTACCTTGACATTTATGTCCTGTAATGTGGATCATGGATGTGAAATTTAAATCTTAGACCTGCAGCAACAGTAAGAAAGACATGAGCTCCACCCATTTTCCAACTTTATCTAGCACTGAATAGACTGAATCTACATGTATACCTCTGACTGACCTACCTTGACATTCATGTCCTGTAATCCAGATGAGAAGTCTGGATCTGATGCCTGCAGCAACTGCCTGTGCTGAACCACTCCTGTCGACGTCATCCTGCACTACCCGGTAAATGGGCTGAAAATATATCATTACAATGGTGAACAAACACAACATGATCATTGCAGTTTAATAGATTCCAATGTATAAATTTGCAATTATTAACTGCAATTATGATGTATATGTTACACACATGACATTATCTTTCAATATACTTCATTTCTACCTGGATATAATTAAAGAAATTTTCAACATCATCAGTAAAATTTACCTAATATACTGCAATACTTAGTTATATAAATCCTACCTTAGGGAAATTTCCACTTTATACCTGTACTAATTCACTATTGTGATTCATGATAAAGCGGAATTAAAAATATGTCTGACAGCATCGTACAAAAAAACAATGGACAGGATGTCACTTTATACCTTAGCTGCAGCTTCGCACACAATAATGTTTAATATCAACAGTTGTCATCGACAAATTTAGTACAAGTTAGCCAGACAGTGGTCCAGAATGAAATTCAATACAATGCCCAACATTGGCCTTGCATCAGGGACTGTACAAGTTGACACTTCATTAATCAATTCATGGGACAAAATTTGTTGGTCTTGACCGTAATGATTTTTTAATCAAGTGAAACAATATAAGTCAATATATCAATATCCAATTATTATACCTTGTACAGTGTTTGTCCTACACAATGTACAGGACTGTTGTCAAATTCAACCTTCATGTATGTGGATTATGAAACAAATATTTGTTTTAATCACTATTGTTTTGTGTAACATTCTGTCGTTTACTAAGAAATGGGTTATATAAATCATGACAGCAGGGCGCTATATAACATAGCGGCCTATGATATGTTTAGTTCAGTTTATACAAAAGTATTTTAGTCTGATTGCGAAGACTGCTGAAAGCTGATTACGACATATGAATCGCGTTTGAATTTGCTTCCTGGGTAGACCTTTTGGAAAGGCCCAGAGAGAGTACCCCTGGTGGGGCTGAAACCCACAACTTGGGTTAGAGGCGGACACCTATCCACTAGACCATGCTCACCCTAAATGCCATGTCTAAACAGGAACAATCTTGATTACAATGAGTCATCAGTCAGGTTAGGCATTGTTAGATCCAAGAAACAAAACCCACAAGAAACGCCCTGCATGTCTATAAGAACATGAGCTTCTACTACGACAAATACAGTATCTATATTTGCTTCACTAGACAATTCAGTCGACAGCTGGTCTCAGCCGGTCTGCCTACAGATGCATCTTATATTAAAAAAATTTGTGAACAATCAATAACGTTGAATTCATTTGCTACATAAAGAACACAATAATATTAACATACCTATTCAAACCAACCAATATGAGAGCTCAGCTATATGCACATATCTTTCACGTCTTCACTGAAAAATACAAAAAATAAACCATGATATAATAGATATACAACTTGCTTTATCATTCTTTTCGAAGATATCTTTAACGAAGATATATACACCTTCAGCAAATTACCATTATATTAACTACACTGTATCCTTTAAACCATAGAACATTAAATAATAAATCAACCATACATCTCCAAGGCTCTATCTTTTTGTATATTTACAAAGTTACAATGTAGGTACAAATATATATATTCATCTTAATACCTACCTGATGATTTAGAGCCTTAAAAACTCATAATTCCCTTGGGGTATACATTATTTCCTATTGTCAAGTAACATAGAGGATCAACTTTATGAATTTTGTTAGAGGCTACAATTGTTTTATACATGACAATGACAGCAGCGCACATCAAACATTTTCTTTAAGACATGATATAGCCTAAACATAAAACTTTTAAGACATAATTCAGATTTATTCTGCTTTTCTTCCAAGATTGGAGATTCTGACATTGGAAAAGAAAAAGGCCTGACATAATAATATACAAGTCAAAATCACTATGTACCAGTATGGCCTCGTATGAACGATACAATAGGGAGTATGATTATACTGGTATATCAAAGATAAAATTAGCACAGGATCCAATACAATTGATACATTGGTATACTATTGGGACTTATGTTTTACAGTTGACAATCAGAAAAATATGTTGACTTGAAAACAATAGGATACATTGATTAGATTACACTTCAAGCATCATCAGCTAAGATAACATTGTTCATTGTGTAAATGACAAACATTTCAGTCTGTAAAAAGGGCAATGAGGCGAAATGTCCCTTTGTTGCAAATATCATAAGTTATAAGCATGAATGTATATGTGTTATAGATTAGAGATTAGATGAAGATGGAGGCTTGCTTGTGTCCTTCAAAGGAGTATTTTAGTATCAAATTCCTTTAAAGGGGAATTTTGGCTGTTTTGGAGGGGGGTATATTCTTTTACAACAGGGGGAATTATACTAATACGATCCCAATAGTTCTGAATGTTTTGCTGGTTTTCGTATTTCTATAAATCAAGACATGACAGCTCTGAGCCTGACAACACACTAACAACACAGATATTTCACCAACCTAATGATCATGAAATAATATAAATAGATACAATGGCATTACAGTGCCCATTGCATCTGCATATTTTAATGATAAACGCCCATTTGAATAAATTTTTAGGCGTATGTCAATCACTATGTAAATGTTATCAATGGTATCTGTAGAAATAGACTATTACACCCACAATTTTGTATACAGGATTTATGTTTAAATAAAGGAAAATAAATGAAAATATTAAGTGAACAGACATATTTATGTTTCCTAACTGTGTCAGATTATTTTTCAATGTATCATAAGAATATGATAAATTATGACAATGTATATTCTGTATAATGATATCATCATATTCTGCATAATGAAAAAGTTAGAGGTTTTTATAGCAAAATATATGTGAATACAATTTTCTGTATTTGGGTCTAAAAATACTTTGAAATTTCGCCAACTTAGACCAGGCACCAATTTCTCGAAACTTCTTAAGTCCCTTATAACAGGATTAAGCTAAACTCACTATTTTTGTTGTTCTATAATATGCGTTATATTAACTTCTTTAAGAGTTTTTATGAATTATGTAAGAACATTTTGTATGCTAATTAGAAGAAACCATTTTTCATATATCAAAATCCATTATTAGTATGTATTTTGGCTAATTGAAATAAGCGACTTAAATCTGTTAAGCTTAAGAAGTTTCGAGAAATTGGGGCCTGCTTAAAAAAATCCCCTGAATACTACCGAAATCCCCCTGAATTTTCAGCCTTTCTGAACAAATCCCCCTGAATGGTCTCAAGAAAATATAGCATGTATGCAGATATTTTACTTTTATGCAAATTTTAAATATTGATGTACTTACAAAACAACATCTAGGTTACTTGGCCTCATGTTCATTGAATTTCGTATCAACTAATAGGGTAGTGCGAGGTTACATGTTGTCAAATGAGGAAAGTATCAGTGTTTGTTTATCATGGGTATTTTCGTCCGTTTGAAAACTGACCTGATAAGACAGCGATAACACTCAGACCCAAATATGGGGAGATCAAATATCACAGTGATTCCTTTACAACCCTGTGAAACATTTATGCTGGTCATAAACCATTCCTAACAAAACAGAAAGTAGCTAAATAACATCCACAGGGAATGAAAAGACTTAAGTTTTGTTTGTTCTTTGTATCAATGAAACTTCTGAGTGGTCCACAGGTCACATTTTTTCAGTTATTTACAATATAATATTGTTGATTTCTAAAAGATGTACTATTTCACTATTTTTTACTACAATTACACTCAAATCAAAATGTTCTTTTTTCTAAACAAATCCAAATAGTATGAAGTACCGGTAATACTTACAAAAGTATTTGTAAAATTCATTTGTTTTGTTAGTAACTTATATAATGTTGTCATTTTTGACAAAAGAAATATGATATGATGTTTCCCGGGTCATAATTAATTCAAATTAGTGTCAACCCTTTGAACAGAAAATAATATATCTATTATGTCACTAATCTGTTAAAATTATAAACGTTTGCATGTTTATGGTTTGATAGCGTTAATACGTAATACTAACCAATTTCAAAGCAATTTTGGCAAACTGCATACAATGAAAGCGCCCATAATTCAAATATTTTTATTACAAAGGTCAACCTTTCTTTAATCTGTTTAAGGCACACAATATAGGCTGATGCAAAAAACTCATCTTTAATGTGTTTAACTCATTTGACTTAAATTATCAAAACAAAAAATCATAGGGATGGAAATAAAAAGGTCTTTATTAATAATATATTTTTCTTATTTAATAGCTACGTGGCCACAAATTTTCCAAGTGAAAAAGCGCCAAAAATATATTTTCATATTATTTTATCCGTACCAAAATCATATAACTAGATTTGTGTTGATCATAAAAGACAAGCAAGTTAAACAAGATAATGCATTAAAATTTCAACCTACATTGTGGCCCTTTAACCCTTAGGCTGCTGATGGCAATTTTAAAGGCTTTGCAAACAGCTTGGAACCAGACCAGACACCGAGTAACTCGGCGTCTGGTCAGGTTCCAAGCTGTTTGCCACTCAGTCAATATATCCCCAAAGTTTTAAGTAAATTGAAAGAAATTTAGAATAAACCAGACGACATTTTTGAGCAGACGACAATTTACCCAGCATGCAAAGGGTTAAACAAGTTGAACACAATAAGCTGTATCTCAAAATTCTACAATAGTATTGTGATATCTATTTTGTTATGAGAAATAGTTGCGCTGCACTTCATTTATGAGGTACACTCATGATAGTCAATAACCTATTGCCATTTAACAAAATGTTAAATGTTGAGGACAGAGGCATGGGTCTTTCCATATTGTCTCTTGCAACACATGTACATGCCAAGTTTCTTTTCAATATCTTGAACGGTTTTTGCATTTAATATATGGTCAAGGGTTCAGTCAATTTTGCTTGTAGATAACGACACCAATGCTAACACATTAATGCACTTGTTTCTTCAAAAACAAAAAAAAACAAAGCTAAAAGAAAGCATTGCAAAACAGTAAATAATTGCAATCATTAAACTTAATAATATGATATAATGTAAAATCTGTCTTATTTCTACATTATTATAACTCTCCATCCTGCTTAACATGTACATACTATATTATAGACTGTATAATATACCTTTTTAAACCAAATGTTGACAATAAATACCAAATAATTTGGTAGGCATCTTAACCTACAAATCACAAAAATCAAATAAAATAAACATAATACTATGCTTACCCAATTCACATACTTATATCCCATGATCAAAGCAATCTGAATCAACTGTACTAATAAATCGTTTCACACATTGAAACGTTTTCAGTCTGTTTACCAAGTCACAGGAGAGCTTCAATAAAATATAAAAGCTGTAAGGGTACTGAGGCCAACATTAAGTTAGCATGATAATCAGAAAATGAATGGCATTTGAAAATTGAATGCCAACATGAATCACATCTCTGCATTCTGACATAACTTTTTGTTTACATTATAGTCTTGTTACATTAAAGCTGCACTCTCACAGATTGAACGTTTAACAACTTTTTTTATTTTTTGTCTTGGAACGAGCCAATTTTTGCAAAATCCATTGAAACCAGTTATATACGACTGCTGACAAAAAATTAGATACCATATTTTAATATTTAAGTTCAAAAGTTAATATTTTATGCATTTTTCTTAAACATTAATTTTCGAACGAAATACGAAAATCTGCAATCTGATCTTTTGTCAGCAATCTTTTATTATTGTTTTACAGATATTTACGCAAAAATTTGCTCTTTCCAAGACAAAAAATAAAAAGTTGTAAAACAGCATATCTGTGAGAGTGCAGCTTTGAAGATAAATTTGGTGTGTTTCTTGATGGTCAAACAAACCTGCTTTTAAAATATACTCTTTATCACGCTGTAAACTATTTGCCTATATAATCAATCATATGGCCTATGGAATATATAATTGATACTAAAACATGGCAATACAAAATAATTGACACCCGTCTTGTCAACTTGTCAATAAACTTATTACTTATGTCAAATAAAAAAGTCGTTATATTTTAATTGTAGATGCAATTTTAGTACACATTTGACCTTGAATCTTGACTTGATTTATACATTGAAATTACTACTGATGCTTGGAAGCAATAATTTTGCTGCAAAATGAGAAAACTAAAACATGTTGATGATTAATCTCTTCTTCTTTCCAACAAAATGCAAGTGACAGTAAGAAAGTGTACAGCTAAAGGAATAAAATAACATTATTAATTATTAATTATCAATTCATCAAAGGTCAAGGAAGAGTCTTTTCCTAAAATCCCCAATGGTCAGGGACAAAACAGATTCTTCTAGGACCCAGTTCAACAAACTTATGCCAGACAGGAAGAAAGAATGCCTTTTGATGACAGTGTGGCAAAATGTCACAAAGTGCAAGTTAGTATCAGGCCCCTAAAGGCAGGACTGTAGGTTAGATATAGGCCACTGGGAGTCAGGGTTGTGGGTCACAGATAGGCCCTTGGGGTCAGGACTGTGGATCAGATATAGCCCCCTTACAGTCAGGGATATTGATCAGAAAAAAGCCTCTGGTAGTCAGGGCTCTGGGTCAGAAATAGCCCTCTGACACAGTAATCGAAATTAGACTTTTGGATAAACAAGCCTGAACTCTTATAGTATTGCTTGCCATAATAAATTTGAACAAGCCCTGCTATATTAAATTCAGAATTTGAGCTAGCCCCGAAGTCATTGACTTGTGTGCAGGACAAGTGCAGGACTTGTGTTAATTTCGACAACTGCTGACAGTCAGGGATGTTGCTCATAATAAAGCCTCAAAATTTAGCAAAAGACCTCAGGTAGTCAGGGATAATGGTCAATAATAGGCCATTGATAGTCAGAGAAGTGGGTAAGAAATAGATCCTTGGTAGTCAGGACTGTGGGTCAGAAATAGACCACTGGTAGTCAGGACAGTGGGTTGGAAATAGACCACTAGTAATCATGACTGTGGGTTAGAAATATGTCCCTGATAGTCAGGGCTGTGGGTCTGAAATAGGCCACTGACAGTCAGGGCTGTGGGTCAGAAAAAGGCCCCTTAAAGAATGTTGGTCAGAAAAATGCCTCTGATAGTCAGGACTGAGGGTCGGAAAACCCCTGGAAGTCAGGGATGCTGGTAAGAGTTGGTCTCTGGTAGCCAGGGCTAGAGGGTCAGCAAAATTCTTCTGGTAGTCAGGGCTGTGGGTAAGGAAAAGGTCTCTGGTAATCAGGGATGCAATCGTAAGGTCAAACTCTCACCAAATTAAAAAAAAATATGTCAATATAATTCACTACCTAACATTAGCTAGCATGGGTGTTTACAATGTCAATGACCAAAAAAGCTTTAGTTAAAAACAACAACTGACCTCCTCATGTTACCATACGATATAAAATTGTAAAATATACTACAAGACAAAAAATAAATACTGGCTTGACATGTGCTACTCATGCTTCCTTTTTGGATAAATTACATGTATATAATAACTTTAATATCATAAATATTATATTACAAAATTAACACACAGCCTTTATTCTAAGACTAGCCACAATAATGCTTGATAAGGGAACTCTTCTAACAATTGCACATTCATTATGTTCCCCTTAACGCATAGAGTCGCCCAAACAAAATTCCTTCAAAGAGTCTGAAGCAGGTGTTTATGTGGCCTAGCTCTTCTACATACAACCCAATAATTCTTTACATCATGGGGGCAGCCATTCTGAAATATCTTTGGACATCACAAAACCATGTTGATACTGTGCAATGTTTTGCACAGCGTCAAACTTTCAGTTAAAACTTTCCATTTAATAATGTAGCTTTAATTAAAAATTATGGATATATACATGTACCACATTCTTTGAAAAATACATTATTTTTGTAAATGATAAATGGAATTATGCTGGAATTATGCAATTACAGTCCATGCAATAATTAGACAATGCATGAACAAAGAATATACAGTATATTAATTCCAAACAGTATTTTAGCGATGTAACAAATTACCATGCACCTTATAATTATTTTAACAAAATATAAGTTTGACTTTCATGACATGCATCATTTTTCAAAACAACATCTTAAGAAGCTTCCGATCCAAGTTATTTTCATTATTTGCCAATTATTTATGGCAAAACTATTTTATAAGATTGAACGGAGTCTGTGAAAATCTCAGATATCATTTGATGTTGACAGCTGACAAGTTACTTGAATACCAAGATATTTCAGATTGCGAACAAAAATCCATCTCTCAAATGCACTTATAACATTTCAAGATTAACTACACATATTAAGAATTAATTTTGGGGTATTATAGTTGAATGACAATATAAATAATACAAAATTAACTCACCTGTTGTCACCTTAATTAAAAAAGTTCCGGTGTCAACTTTGACATGTACTCGGGAAAAAAGCCTTAATTAGTAAAACGGCAAGCTGTAATACGGTTTACATATACGTTGATTTGCGCTATGGCCCCAGGTGGGGTAGTGCGTAGGGTGTAGCTGGGCAAGAGAAGTTTGGTCACATTAATCATTTCAATGAAAGTTGTGGTGTAAATGGAATTATCTTTTCCCTTGGATTGTAGGGATTGCAATGGTCAGTTATTTTAACGATCGTTCTAATTATTGAAAAAGAAGAACGCTTAAAATATTCACTACATATATAATTAATTTGTGTATAACTAATGTTCATTATTTATATTTTAAAATGTTCATTTTTTTCTGAATATTTGTTCAAAAATCTTGGGAGAATATGTTTTTTTGCGACCACGCAAGTGACACTAAGAAATCATGTAAAAAGATCATATAAATCTATGAAATTCAAAGTTCATTTTAAGGAATTCAACGTGCTTTGCCTAACATTTTGTTGACAACCCAAAACATGCACTGAAAGTGGTCGATGGGGAGACGAACTGCCCTTTAATGTAGAATACCACTCAAAACTTGTCAAACTTTAAATTATTATTTCCCTGATCGAGGGGATTTTGTCAGCTAATGCTACTATTTCAAATGAGAAATAGGACACTTATAAAAAATAAAAGAAACATCGGGTTGAGTCCAGTGTTCGAACCTGGAGATGCGGTTTAAATTATTATTATTATTATTATTATTATTATTATTATTATTATTATTATTATTATTATTATTATTAGGGTCCATCTAGTGGAATCGGAGTGATGTCACGCTCGCAATCGGATCACAGCTCTCTTTTACACTTTTAAAACCTTTCGAGAAATTCATATCCCCTCCTCCAAAAGTTCCCCCCTTAAAAGGTACGTCATATTGAAGCATAAATCAGTGTTGTTTAATCTAAAAGGAGCAATTCACACGAGGGATTATTATTTTGAAACCGATATTTGAATAGTCCATTATAATTAAGGGTTAAACTAAAAACGATAAGCATTATTATGAGTGTCATTTAATTGCAAATCATTTGTATATATGAAAATTATCCTAAAATAACATATCTTTGAATTCCTTAAGTGCCAGCTTCAGTTAATCTGTGAATACGAACTCAATAAGACAAGCTTACTGGCTTGCTTCCCCTAGACGCTGAATTAATATATGACGTCACGCTCGTGCGTCCATCATTTTCCTTGACCTTTTTATACAAATTTGAGGTAAACAATGGAAAATCAAGACAAAATACAGACAGTTCTCGAGGGTAGGACTTCTTTTTTGTTCTATTTTCTATTAATTCCACCTGATGTCGTGTGAATTTTTACTAAGACACGTTTGGTTTCTTTTAGATTTCGAGAAGGAACCCGGGAAAGAGATTCCTACAGTTTTGGAGGAATATCTTCAAACGGTCGCGAAAACTGGTAAAACAGTGTAAGTTGATATTTTTTCTAGGTTATTTGAAAAATTAAAAATAATCCTTAGAACTGACATCCAACATCTTTGTTTTAAATGGTGTCATTTGTGTCATGTATTGTCAAAATATACCGGATGTTAAAGAAGTTAGTGTATCTAGTCCCAACGGTGGGACAATTTCACAGACGTGGCCCTGCATAGATACTGGAAGAAACGGAAGAACTAGAAACAAACTTGCTGGCAAAAGCCTTTTTGGGTTTGGCAGACTCGAGGATTCTTTGCTGTTCATTCATGATTCAATGGTGCACAGGGATTCTAAGCACATTGGTCCTAAATTCTACAATATTTTGATTTGTTCAAAGTTATAATGCACCAGTCAATTGTGTAACCACACCCCCCCCCCCCCAGGACCGGGGAATAGCGAGGACTTTGACTTTAGGTCCAACAAACCTCGAATAAAATTCCCGACCTGCAGGGATGAACTGATGGTAAAACCCATGCCGAATGCTCCCACACACCAGGGAACCTATGTAAGGCCCATTTCCCGCTATTTTTTCCGCGAAGACCAAACCACCACATTCACCCGGCACTGCGGGGCCACCTGGAAGGTAAAAAGGTTACAATTGACTAGTGCATAATTGGTATCAGCTGCCCTAATGAGCTAAATGTTTCTTTAGGAAAATCCATTGAACTAAAATATTAATATGATGGGCATGTGCTTTTCTGTGCATTCAGGTTATAAAGTTTACCTACTGGCACATGATGTAAACAAGTAGGACATGTTTGCAAAATCTCATTTTTATTAACAAACTGTGTAAATAACTGTACATGTCTATGTGCTTTTGATAAGAAATGTCACAGTTTGTGGATCTGAAATTGAATTTAACTTAAAAACATACTTATCATTTGGCATGAGATTTACAGTTTTTCTAAAAGCATTTCAGGGAAACTTAATACTGTCTTAATAATAAAAAAAAGTTTTATTGAATGCCCATTATTTTTGCTAGTGGTGGTTGTATCCAGTTGTATTATCTTTAAAAATGGGCTCTATTGTTTCCCAATCTGGGCCTCAATTTGTAATCATTATGTGAAAAGTTCATTCTTGTGATATAGTTTGTTCACAGGTTAAGGATAGGGCACTTTTTTACAAGTGAAGCTGCTAATGTTTAGACATTGTTTTTCTACTGTTTTATGGTTAAACAAACAATGATTTTGTGTGAATAAAGCAAAAACTTTGTTGTGTTCAGTGTAATCTCCATGGTGAAAATCTGGCCTTAGTATAAAAATGTTTTCATGTTTCTAAAAGTACTATTTTACACAAAAGTTCCCTCTCATTAAACTGTTATCAGTTTAGTTTATATTGATTGATATAAATAAACTAACAAATAAAGCTGTTGGAGTGTACATGTATGTATGCCAAAAAATAGTATTTAATGTTTTTAATTACTAATTTTATTTTCATGGTAAATGTATGGCTGCATATCACATTGTCAATGTGTTATCATTTCAGGTTCCAATGGCCACTATTAAAGACCTTATTTGTTCAAAAGCTTGAGCAAGTAATGGATGAGTTTAATAAAGATAATCCATGTGAGCGTCCAACCCCCTACCCCAATGTTGAGAATGCCAAGTTTGATGACATGAGGAAAAGAATTCTGGAGGCCATGCACAGATTTACCAGGTAACAAAATGGTGTAATCATTAATTATTACTGGTATTATAATTAATTATTACCGGTATTATAATTATTAGCGATATAATTATTATTTAATTATTAATATTAATATTGTAACTTTTATATGCATTATTGTCAGTTGTAAATTCCAGAAATTAGTCAAATTTACTTTTTTATTTTTTTGCAACAAATTATTGCTGAAAAAGTAAATTTTGAATAAAAAAAGTTATTGTATAAAGACTTTTTTATATATATAATAGCATTGAAGAATATTATGAGTTATTATCTGTTGGTAATATTTGGTGAGTATTTCTTTTGTTCACTACGTGATACACAATATTCATATTATTGGGACTTCATTTCCAATGCACCTTTTTCAGTGCCCCGTTCACAATACAGAGATTATGTGAGTTGTTTTCACAACCGAAGAAGCATTACACCCAATGTGACAAATTTCTAAGAGGCATCGAAAAGGTAAGTCAGTCCTCTACATGGAGGAGAGTGAATGATATTGACAGTAAAAAAAATATTCATTAATTTAGTAAAAAACTTTATGTACAAAATAAAATGATGGCATTGCTGTGACAGTGGGTTACTTTTACATGTTATATATTAGTGTATAATCATGTTACTTCTGCCATATGAAGCGAACAAAAATACATTGAAAAAGACACAATAATTGTTAATATTCTTATGCTTAATAAACATCATTTACATCATCAAAATTAGAACTGCTAGTTTTGTTTTCAACATTGTTGTGGTTTATTAAATGATGTATTGTAATGTTTAAGTATGCGAAACTTCTTATTAACATTGGTGTAAATATTTTGCAACTTAAAGGGTTCTAGTCAATAAGCAGTACATTAATTATGCCCCCCCTTCAAAGAAGAGGGGTATATTGCTTTGCACAGGCATGTCGGTCGGTCCGTCGGTAGACCAAAGCTTGTCCAAGTGATAACTCAACAATTCCTGGACGTATGGTCATCAAACTTCACATGAAAGTTGGGCCTGACCAGTAGATGACCCCTATTGATTTTGGGGGTCATCAGGTCAAAGGTCAAGGTCATAGTGACCTTTAATGGTAAAATAATTTTAAAGCTTGTCCGAGTGATAACTCAAAAATGCCTGCACCCATGGCCCTCAAACTTGACATGGAGGTTGGGCCTGACCAGTAGATGACCCCTATTGTTTTTGGGGGTCATCAGGCCAAAGGTCAAGGTCACAGTGACCTTGAATTATAAAAGGTTGTCCGAGTGATAACGTGACAATGCCTGCACCCATGGCCCTCAAACTTGACTTGGAGGTTGGGCCTGACCAGTAGCTGACCCCTATTGTTTTTGGGGGTCATCAGGCCAAAGGTCAAGGTCACAGTGACCTTGAATGGTAAAAGGTTGTCCGAGTGATAACGTGACAATGCCTGCACCCATGGCCCTCAAACTTGACTTGGAGTTTGGCCTGACCAGTAGCTGACCCCTATTGTTTTTGGGCTCAATGGTCAAAGGTCAAGGTCACAGTGTCCTTGAATGGTAAAAGGTTGTTCGAGTGATAACTCAACAATGCCTGCACCCATGGCCCTCAAACTTGACTTGGAGGTTGGGCCTGACCACTAGATGACCCCTATTGTTTTGGGGGGTCATTGGGCCAAAGGTCAAGGTCACAGTGACCTTGAATGGTAAAATGTTGTTCGATTGATAACTCAACAATGCCTGCACCCATGGCCCTCAAACTTGACTTGGAGAATTGGCCTGACCAGGAGATGACCTCTATGGTTTTTGGGGGTCATCTGGCCAAAGGTCAAGGTCACAGTGACCTGGAATGGTAAAAGGTTGTCCGAGTGATAACTCAACAATGCCTGCACCCATGTCCCTCAAACTTGACATGGAGGTTGGGCCTGACCAGTAGATGACCCCTATTGATTTTAGGGGTCAAAGGTCAAGGTCACAGTGACTTTGAAAGCAAACTCGACAATTCTTGGACCTATGGTCATCAAACTTGACATCAAGGTTGGGCCTGCCCAGTAGATGACCCCTATCGACTTTGGGGGTCATCAGGCCAAGGTCAATGTCACAGTAACCTTTAACGCAAAAAAGTTAACAAATCTTCCCCCACTGATATCTCAACAATGCCTGAACCTATGATCAATAAACTTGACTTGGATGTTAAGCCTGACCAGTAGATCACCCTTATTGATTTTAGGATTCATAGAGCCAAAGGTCAAGGTCACAGTGATCTTGAATGGTAAAAGTTTGTCCGAGTGATAACTCAACAACGCCTGAACCCATGGCCTTCAAACTTGACTTGGAGTTGCATCTGACTTGTAGATGACCCCTTATGAATTAAGGGGTCATCGGGTCAAAGATCAAGGTCACAGTGACCTTGAACGAAAAAAACTTGTCTTGTGATAACTTGACAATGCCTGCACTTTATCCTCACACTTAAATGGTCATAATCTTAAAACAGCAACAAATCAGCTGTCATTTTGGTCCATGCATATTTCATTCAATTGTCCATATAATCCTGACAACATGGCGCTCAGGGGGGGGCATAATGTTTGACAAACATCTCTTGTTTTCTACACATTTTCATTGACAGTAAATTTAAAGTATTATCTTCTATTTGTTTGTATGTTTTACAGAATGTGATGGTTGTTAGTACTGTGGATCCACAAGGAAAGTATGTGTAATGAACTATAATTTGAACAATGCAATAGTATGTCAGAAGATTTTTAATGGACAAAGCATGGACAGCATCTGTATTTGTTGAAAATCTACGTCTCAAACAAAAAATGTTTTTATAAATGTAAGCATTTGACATAGGGTATTAAAATAAAATGAGATAAAGGCATTAGCATTTAACAGTATGATACTTACTTATAATGGTAAATAATTTGAAGTAAAACTAATTCAATGTTTATTGACTAAATGTTGTGCGACTGCAGCACTTCACAAGGAGGTTGGAAGTTGATGTAAAATTAATTTTAATATGTTAATCAGAAACAGATTAACATAAAACCTAGTTACATTTATATCAAAAGCTTATGAGGTAATGTTATAAATGCTGGGTCTTTACTTTTCAGGAAAATAGTGTCGGAGTCCCGTGGGATGGTGAATGGCCTAGATATGAATGGGTCCAGCCCGCAGAATAATGAACTTGACATTAATGATGGCCATCCCTTCGGTTCGATACCCCAAGTGGAATGGACCTCTGTTGGCCCGACAACTGTATGGCCTAGTTCAATGGATGCTAATGACTCAAACAGTTCCACCTCAAATGAAGGTCTTGAGAAACTTAATGAGAATGAAGCGACAGTAAGGAACGACTCTGATTGTGCCAGTAATGATAGTATTAGAACTGATTCAAAAGTTGGCTCTAGTGATGAAGGGAACAAAAGTGTTGATGATGATCGGAAAAGTCTAGGCAAAAATGCAGAGGAGAATGTTAACAATAGTAACAGTGCGAATACAGAAGACCAAAACTTAGTTGTTTCTGATTGTGTTAAACTACCGCCATCTTCATCTTTATTTTCAAGAATTTCTGGACGTGTTATATCAGGTGAAACAAATGAAGCTAAAGAAGTAACGTCTGAGACTGATGCTATTACAAACAGTGATATACATGAAGCTGTAGACATGCAAGCAGAAGCGCATTCAGAAACAAAATGTTCTAATGAAGTAACAGAAGAAAATATATCTAGTTCTGGGTCATCTGAAGAGTCCAAAGAAGAAACAGAGCCAAGTGTTAAGCAACTGGAAGATAAGAGGACTGAGGAATTTGAGGACCAAGAGGAAGAGAGACCAGAAACTGCATCGAAAAAAGAAACAAGCAGTTCATTTGATGACAATACAGATGAACCTCCTGAGAAAAGGGTTAGTCAGTGATTCATTTTGAAATATTTTTAATGACATTCTGGAATTCGCACACTTCATAACCGTGGGTCCTGAGAAAAACTGTGTGTCCCAAGAATTAGGTTTTTAAACCCTTCTGAGTGCATTCAGTTGAAGCATATGTTTATGAAAATGAGTTGTCAGGTAAAACCAGTCTAGAACTCTGGATGCGCAGCTGAATCACTGGGTAAAAAACGATAAGACTAACATGATGCAACTGGGGGCCAAGCTCCATGTTGTCACTTGTCAGCAGTATATGTACAAAGTTATCACTTGGATAATGTGACCATTGGGCATGTTCTATCATGCATAATAGTATATCTTTATTGGTCAATTGAATAGAGTGGTTATGTTAAATTAACAGAATACTTCATAGTAAATTCTAGTTGGTTTCTATAATTTTATTTATTTAATAATTTTTAAACCGGCACACTCACAGATTAACTGTTTCGACAACTTTTTTTTAAATTTTTTGTAATGTGCCATTTTTTATGTAAGTGTCTGAAAGCCAGTGACATAATGCTGCTGACAAAAGATCAGATTTTCATATTAACAGTAACTGATGTTTTAAGGCTAGAATGATACTAACGTTTCGGCCGTTTACCAATCTTTTGTGATTTGTTCCATTTTGAGTTATCGTATAATAATATATGACTGAACTGAAGGGATTGATGCCACAATCAGCTGATTCTGAGACAAAATAGTCAATCTGTGAGAATGAAGCATTAATTACCAAATTAATAAAGGTACTAAAACAAACGGTTCTATACATATCATTACCGTTGAGTCATACGAAATTCCAGATGCGGTTGAGTACTGAGGATTCGTCTGTGTCGAGTTCTGGTAGCCCAGGGGAGCAGCCATCAGGAGAGGCGAGTGATCAACAAATAGGTTAGTAGGGATTTCTATACTCTCACCAAAGTTTGGGGTTGTTAGTCCATTGATTGGTCAGATTGTGCGGATGATGGCTTGTGAAAGGGTCTGGGATTTACTGTAAATATTTTTTGGTATGCATGTTTAACATCTTTAAGTAATGGTTAAGCCCTTAATTTGAATTGGAGTTATGGTCTATGTTCAACTTAAATTTAGCCAAAAATATGGTGGCCAAACAATAACTCATGAAAGAGTTGTTGATATAAAAAAGATTTGTTACACATGTTGAATACTATAAAATACAGGTTGAGTCTGACTGGTTAAAAACTACTAGTTCTTTATGAAGTTGTAGCCCCTTTCCAACTTAAAAATAAAATTTAACATGCAAATTGACTTACTGGTAAACTATAATGTAATCTATTATCCCAAGAAAGTAAAAAAATAGTAACTTTAGTTACATGAGTTAATTAGTTTATCTTGTTTCTTAAAAGGAGAAGCTGAGTCTACAACACAAGCAGAACAATCAGAATCCACACACACTACACAAGAAGATAGCGGGAACAGCAACGAGGCAGAACCATCAGCTGTACCTGATGAGACACCTTCAGACATTGGCCAGCCTAATAGCTCCTCTATACAGCCAGACCAATCCAATGACACCTTACAAAGCTGTGATCAAACAGAATCAGAGCCAAATAAAGTAGCAGTAGAAAAGTCAGATAGTAAAGTTGAGGATTCAGATAACTCAGGAAAGTGTGAAAGTACAAGTGATGATACGCAAGTAGCAGAAGAACACAAAGAGAATCAGGCAGAAGTAAAAGAAGAAAACAATGAAGCCAGTTCTGAAGCATCAACAAGCAAAACTGATGATATATCAGCTGATACTTCACAGGACGAGGTTGAAATGGAGACAGATAGCGCATCAGAAGAAAAGAATGCTGAAAATGTTCCTGTTGTGGATGAGAGTGAACCAATGGACCAGGAATGAGCCAGCCCTGTACAAACAAGCCATACACATTATTTGACCGGACAAACATAATCTATCACTAAATCACTATCACTAGATCAAAATAGATTGATACTAGATAATTTGGGTCAATTTGTATTTTAATTTCATGAGGTGATAAATGAATATCATAAATAATGCCTAGTTTTGCCGACCACATTGACAGATTGATGGGAACTAATACGAGATATATGTTGTTTGTGATTTATTTTGTTTTTATTCTGGAGTGCCAGCTGTCTATCCATAGACAATCAGCATGTTGTCCATGGATTTGGGCATGAACAATCTAAACAAGTATGGTACCCATAGTATACTATTGATTATACGAAAGAGAAAAATGGCATCAATAGTCTTGATATATTTTTCATTTGTGGAAATCAGTTGTAGCAGACGGTCAAGGAAACGATCACATTTTATTTTTAAAATGATCATGCTAACACAAGAATAGTTTGAGGGCTTAGTGCACGACTATTGTAATACCTTATACTTTTATGTGGAGTTACAACCATGGTGCACTAAGTCAGGGAGTCATGTATGTTTCACAGTATTTATTTCTCATTCAGCAAAGCTTGTACATGCACTGGTAATTCTTTTACAAGTTTGTACATTTACCATGTGGTATTTTATGATTTTGTGAATATGGCAGTATTTGTTACTCAGGCTCCAAGTACTTGGATGTTCTCAAGTCACTTGTTATAGGACCAGCCCTAGAAAACATTTGGTATAAATTGTGTATTGTTCTTCTTTTTTAAGTTTTGGAACTTTTAAAGGGCATAACATTACAGATATTGTGATAATCATGATAAAAAGTTATTTCAGAAGGAAATGAAAATGTTTACACGATTTAATCGGCATCATTTCATATTGTCAGATGAATTAATTTAATTGTAACATGGATTGATTTGAAAAACTCAAATTAAGGTATTTTGCCCAGTAATAAGTTCTCTGATAGTTTCATTGTTTATTGCAGCGAATTTTACAAAACAGGTTAGTTGATTGGTTTGATCAAAGTTACCCAAAATGTTTATTGATTGGTCAATATTTTATCGTGAAATTACTTTAAACCAATCAGATCATTTCAATTTGCATTCTAGCCCAAAACTAACAGGGCAATAAGGTTAATAAAAAAATAATTGAAAAGGCATAGTATTAAACTATTATTGTTCAGTTTCAGTAATTGTAAAAAATTGTGACATGCAGTAGGGGTTGTTTTAGTTATAACATTTCCTTCATTTACGTCGGAATGTTTCAAAAATTATCATTACAAGATTGGTATGTGAAGTAACATTGACTGATATATATATGGATACATTTTGCAGGATATGATGTCAGTACCTCATTGTTTTAACTTCAAATCTTCTGTTTAGTTCTGTCACTGTATATTTAGCAAACAAATTTGTGTAGTAAGAAATGTCAAAATAAACAGTGAACTTTTACCAGTAGTTTTTCTATGTTGTCTTAACAGCAAATATGTGTATGAACTCTACTGTGTGGCTCAAGAAAAGATTATTAGAGAAGTCTTGTGGTTAAAGTGTCTGCTGTTCATCAAAGAAGTCGTTGGGTTGATCCCTATGCGAGGAAACTTTCTCATAGTCCGTCAAAATGGACACCAGTATTGGTTTTTACCCAGAAAATGTTCCTGACTCCTTGAAAGAGATTCCATAAGCTATCGGCTTTCGTTTAAATTGAGCTTAAAGAAATTGGTATAAGCTAAGAAGAGGGGAAATCATGGTTTTAATTTAAGATGGAAGCTGCAGAATGCAACATCTTGTAGTCTTTGTAAACACAGAAAAGGGTGATACTGAACTTGGACAAAAAATGGCCAATCATGACTGCAAAGTTTAACCTTGACCTAGGGCCACTCCAAATAAAAAATAAGTGGCGAGCAAAAATAGAAAAAATATATTTTTTATTCAATCGAATAGAAGGTTTGATTAAGCTAGAATTTTATTTTGACTGATACGATTTTGCAGGATGCATGTTTGTAGAGGAAAAAGTGAATGCTGCTTTTCACTGCCATTTATGGCCATATTTGGAGCATCATGTAGGTCAGATTATAACCTTGAAATACCTAGTAACCTGATTAAATATTTGACCTAGATTATGACCAGGTCAATGTAGCACCTAAAGGTATATATTGTACAATATTGGCTTAAAAGTGTCTCTCAACCTTTAAAAAAAAGACTGAAGTACAGATTTTATGCTTGACACACTATCATGGAGCTCTAGAATTCTGGAAAAGCTAATAGAAATCTGAATAATGGTTAAAAAAGTTCTGTCTTAGACAAGGAAGTATTACTATGAAGTCCATATTGTTCATTATTGACCTCCAAAAGTGACATTGATCTTAAAAAGAGATCAACAAATTGAATGCATGACACACATCATGCTCTACAATACTTTGTTTCAATGAATTCCCTATAAAAGTTATTAAGTTATGGCTGAGACACACCTATTCCTATGAAATTCTTACATAATATGTAAGAATTTCATAGGAATAGGTGTGTCTCAGCCATAACTTACAATATGATATTGTATATGGTTGACCTCAAAGTATGACCTTGACATTCAACATGAAATAAAATTGTATTGCATGGCACACCTTCACATGACGCTTAACAATTCTGTTAAGTTTTATTGAATTCCCATCATCAATGAAATAGTTATGTCTGAAGTATTGGGATGAAGTCCATTTTCAGGGTTCTCAACAAGTTTCATTTGAACCATTTCAAATACTTTCTTTTTAAAATTCACTTATCAACCCAAATTTGAATCCTGCCAACTGCCATTTAAACTGTCCATTTTGGCAGGCAACCAGTTCTTCTTGAGAACACTGCATGTTGTACAAAATTGACCTCTAAGTGTGACCTTGACCTTTGAAATGAGAATGCAAATTATTTTATGACTGACACACCTTTCCATGGTACTGTACAGTTCTGTGGAATTTGATTGAGTTCCTCTAAATAGCAATAGACTTGGCTGAAACAGGAATTATTTCTATAAAATTCATATTATATAACATTAACCTCAAAGTGTGAGCTTGATCTTTTTGAAACGAGCAGGAATGTTTGACACAACTTCCCATGATGCTGAGACAATGTTGTAATGGACAAACTTACGAAACGGACGGACAGTGTGTTAACTATATTCCTTCCCTTTCAGGAACATAAAAGTTATAACTTAACAACTAATAATATAAATAAAAAGAGTGTTTATTTATTTATTTAATAAAACAATATTAACAATTTTCTTATTGTGGAAATATTGACATTAGAATTGAATGAATATGATTAAAAGTTTATAAATAAATTTTCAGTGAAAAAACAAATTTATCATTCATTATTTTCATTGAACTTGGTAACATTTGGACACAAATAATTAAACATACATATAAACAAAGAAGAAATTATGAAATTAAACACGACAATTTGATTACTTCTTTAGGATTTGTTAAAATAATGGTACATGTAGGTAAATTTGAATTAGATGAATAATTTAATGACCACTGTATGTCATAGATTTGTGTCAAGTTATTACAGTACAAAATATATTCCTGGTATGATAAACCAAAAATCATTTGCAAAGCATAGGACATAAATGAGTAATTTTAGTTTTCATTTTTCAAATCTTTAATGATTTTATTGCAACAATAACATGTATTATAAAGAGTTTTCTATAATCTATAAAAGCAAACATTGCCAATAACTTTAGAAAACAAGTTTAATAAATTAAGAAATTGAATAATAAACATGTGATATCATAATTTACTTATTTGCTGATTTATACAGCTAAATACGTGTACATACAACATCGCTATATAATGTGCGCATTATTTAATGTTATCCATTTCTGTTATATGTTTTGCCGTGCTTTATAGAAATATAACAGTGAAATATAATTAAAATCCTACTGTCTAATAACAGTCAAAATACATTGCAATATCAGTCACTGTTCTGAAATTTGATCCGTTTTGCTGTCCAATTTAAATGACTGTGCAGTCACATCTAGGACATAAAATCGAAGCACCTCAAGTTGTAAAGTTTTCCACTTAATCAGGAAGCCTCCATGCTAGAAAATGATTCCTCATCATCAAAGTCCCAGATCTGCAAACACAATCAAAACAGTTTAATACCAGCTGAATGAAAGTGACAATATATGAAAGTATGTATTTGTAGTTAATTAATAAATTGGATCAAGATTGCCAAGGAAATAATGAAATGCATGTAAATGTCTAAAGCTATATTTCATACATGTAGCATTTTCACCAATAACTTACATATGAATAATGTACAATGTATTGAAAGCCAAAGCTTGATATAAAACTAAATTACACATAACAAGCATGTATCCAATTAAACTCATATAATTTATTTTTATATTCGAACTACATAAAATAATATCAAAGCTTTTGAGCCATCTGTGTGAAGTTATGATTTTGTTTAATTGTTTAAATAAATATAACTGCCTCTAAAATCACACAAGGGAAACGCAAGAGTTTCGATTTAATTGAGAATGTAATCTCAGTATCATTTTGGTAAATGACGAAGAAGAGTGTTGTGGAGAGGATGCCAATGCTTGTCTGTTGTTTTTTTCCATTAGAGCAAGGAGACAATTATTAAAGCAAGAGATGTTGGTCTTGCAAAAAATGTGTGTATAGTCTCTGGCAACATGTGTTTTAATTTTCATATGATTACCTTAAGTATTTGGACATTTTGGCCATGGTTTATGCATGATAATGCCAATACTGACCCCAAGTCCATCCCAATACCTTGACCATTGTTTTTCGAAAAACAGAGAAAGAAATAAGTAAAAAGTACCTCTGCTTCGGCAGTCTCCTGGTGCATCTGTGTCAGGCCGGTGAGGTCCTCCAGAAAGTGGGGCTCATTAAACACCCTTAACAGGAAGTTGAAACCCCCACTACGGTACTCCTCTATAACCTAGATGATAATACAATAAGTTTAATATACTAGTATCTGGCATTTGTTCTCAGCAATAAGCATTATACAAATCTGAACCAGAGTCCTGGGTTGGATATCTGCTCTGACCTCCTAAAAATATTGCAGCCAATAGCACAAAACTGGTTATTTTCTTGGTTTGGTTAAAGTAAGCCAAAGTATTTATTGATTGGTCAATATCCATCAAAAATTACTGTTGGTCAATCAAACTACTTTTAGGTGCAAACTAGCCAATAGTTTTAGATAGTATTTTATCAATTTGGAGTACAAACAGATGGAGTCACTTAATCATTTTCCTGAAAATAACGTAGCATCAAGTTACTGTTTTGAACCTAAACATGTATTAAAAGCAGCCTTACCTTTTGGCAGCATGCGGTACACTTGTCAAACGCTCTGCTGGCCGGCATAATTTGCTGAAATCGGGACAAAAAACCTCGGATCTGAAAAACAGAAAAATTCGTCTGAAACAAGTTCATTTTTAAGCATTTTACAGCTGAAAACCTGGCTCATAAAATCATGCAGATTTATGTATTGGTTTTGATGCATGGTACATACATATGTTATTTGCTGTCAACAAAAGATCTTACTTGTGTCCCAAGAATACAATGAATCCTATAAAAGACCATTATGTCAAGGAAATATTCTCCATCTTGAAATTAGTTGATGTGGGACCAGTAACTCAACATTGGAGCATGGCAACAAATTACAAGCTCAAATCATTTTGAAACCAAAATTTACCTGATGAGGGACCAGCCCAAGAGGACAAGGATGATCACTGGCTTCCTCATTTCCTGTATCTGCTGGAGCGCGGCCCTTGTCTGGGTGTTGTAAGATGGAGACCAGTAACTCCACACCTAGAGCACTGGCAATGAATGACATCCCAGGTCTTGACACAGTGCATTGCTGATCCAAGGTCCTGTCTCTTGTGGACTTGACGGTCACAATTAAGAATTGGTAATGCCATTGAAAGAATGCAGATTTTTTTTTTGCAATAGTTTGCAAAGTGGCAATGCAATTTCTTTAAAGTTTGATGAATTTTATAAACTAAACTATTTATTGTTTCATTATATTTATTGTTTCATTAAAAGTTGTCATAACAATTTACAGGTAAAAGCCCATAAAATGAACGAATACAAACTTGTTTCTTTAATAATCATACTCATTGCATGTGCTACTTAAATCTCAATTTCTTAACAACCATCAGTGGTAAATGCTAACCAGGCTTGCTAAAATCATATAGATAGGCTTGTTAACAAAAAATTGATGCCAGGCACTAGTATGAGAATTACAACTTGTTCATCCAAAAGTCTGATTCGATAAATGAACCATGGTAAGTACATATGCATGTACACTTCTTCCAGTACTTTAGTGTTTTTAGTCTTAATGAAACTTACATCCCCAGGAGCAACGACGTCATTACAGAAGTAGCACCCAAGCTGGTCCCCAGTGATCATTTGGCCCAGCTTCTGTGTGGGTCCAGGGCTAGGAACCGGTTCATATGACTGATTACCGTGTCTCATCACCAGAAATGTGTCAAATCCCAGTGCTGTACATATCACAGTCTACAAATGAAGGTACCTATGACAATATCATTATCTTTAATAAAACAGACAAGCTCAAACTATTTTGACTTTATCAATGAAAAGCCCTTAGTTTAGTTGATTTAAGCTTAAGTCTATTTTCTGGGTAAAGACCAGAACTGGTGACCACCTATAGAGGTCATGAGAAAGTGACACTAGCTGGACCTCTGAAAAGTATTGAAAAAGCTTGGACTAGTTCTTTTTTTTAATCAAAACAACTCGATGTAATAAATGATTTTTTTTGTGTGAAATCTCGATGATTAAGAATGGCAGAGTGAAGCCAAGGAGTTCTTCTTAATCATTAAGATTTTACTCTATACATGTATGTTCCAACTGACTTATATTAAACATGTCACATGTTTTCTGCAGACAGAGAACCAAATTATGACGTTATGTCTCTTAAGTTGTTTATGATCACTTATATGAGGCTTATCAGTGATTTCGTTGGCTTGAAGTGTTGGTTATAATCTAAGTATCCAACACTGAAAACAATAACTTAAAGATTTCTTTTCGGGAAAAATCTGTAAAATATCAAAATTTGCTGGAATCTGTTTTTTTTTAAAACTGAACATACTTTTCCCATAGCTGCAGCCATGACAGTTGGCAGCCATCTACTCTCCCTCGTGTCTAGGAGAAGGAAGATCACGTCATGTGACTCCACTAGCTCCGCAAGACGAGCGACGTCAGCTCGTGTTTGCTCTATTGCACTCTCTGAATAAATTGAAGAATAGATCAAATATAACAATTATATAAAGATTATTAAACACATATAATTGAAAATTTACCCTTGCTGGTGTCTGACATTATAAAAATTCTACTTATCACTAAAGAACATTTCAATTTGTCTGTAATTCATAAAAAAAGTTTAACCAATTACTGTAATTTGCAAATGTGCTACATGTCGTTTGTGGTAATAGCAAAACAAGTCAGTAATAATAAACAAAATTATTATATTTTTTCACATTATACATGTGTAAGCATTACATGTTGTATTGTCTTTTATTTAAAAAATAGAAATATGAATTTGAAATCTGATACAATCCAGACATATTTTATCTGAACTGAAAATTAATGCGTACCAGTTATTGTATGACCCGGCATTGGAATGGATAAACTGACCCCCTCAGCATTCTGTAAAACGATAACACAAGACATACAAAGATTTCGAAATTTAAACAATGTTTTGTTATACTTCAGCATTTAACACTTTTTCAGCAAACACATAGATTCAATTGATATTTCCAGCCATTTTAATCATTTTAAATTGAAAAAGTTTTTTTACGATTTTTGTTCTTGGCAGACTCTTCCTCTCATTCATCAGAGGTTTGATAATGATAAATCTATGGTACGCATAGCATCATCACTCTGGTGAAAAAGTAATGTTCAAAAGTTAAAAACATCTCCTTGAGTATATGTTCAATATTGTGGATAAATGCATGACAATCCGACTCAATAAGGAGGATGGTTTTTATGCCTGAAACTACAGACAATATAAAAATCAGACATACACTAGAAAAAGAAGCTGGATCTATAGAACAGGCTTACATGAATTTCAATAAATTGATCACCTTCAAAGCTACATTAGAATCTAGTAAAAGGCTGACAAACCGTAATTATTTATGATCACATACAATGATACAATGGTTACAAAACTATTATATAAATATAAAGCCACTATGAAACAATTCACTTCATACTCACCACTCCAGGGAAGATTTTCTTCAGTGATTCTGCAGCAGCCTCAGCTTTTGGGCGTCCACCGGGGACCGATCTGCAGTCATCAAATACAAACAATGTCTGCCTGACTGGGTTACTGTATGACACTCGACCATTGTCCACCAGCGTGATAGTTCGCACTCCCCAACCCTGGAAAAAAGTATATAACCTGACAGCGACATACATAGGCCTTCTTAAATGTTACACACCAGTAATTGACTCAATTTAATTTAGAATGACAGAGGGTGCAGTAAGGAATGTTTACTTAACTTGTTTGTTTGGACATCATATTCAATACTTTTAATAGAAGTAAAAAATAATTCAGAAATATTACAGTCTTGAAAGCGAACAAATTCAGCTGAGATGTTTCAATTCTATGACTTACAAGAAGATTTCTGGCCACATTACATCCCAGAGTTCCAGCCCCCAGGAGCAGACATCTTGTCTTAGCCACTGTGTCAAGGTCAAGTTCAGGTAACAGTCTCCAGCGCATCAACTTCAGATTAAGGTCAACTGCCGACTCTGCTAATCTGTAAAAAAGTGAAAAAAATATTTATGTTCCAGCTAAAGATGCAAAAACTGTGTAGAAGTATAAGCCAAAAAGTCAAGGTCAAGTAGCAGTCTCCATCACACCAGCTAAGGTCAACTGCTATGTCTGCTTATCTGGAACAAAACAGAGAATATTTTGAAGACTTCGAACTCTTTAGGAGATATCATGTATTGGATACAGTGTCAAGGTAAATGCTACCTAGTAATCTCTGGAATAGATACAGGTCACCTGCTGACTCTGCTAATCTAAAATATACAGGGAAATGTTAGAAAATATCCAGCCAAAGCAGCACACATTGTGTGTTTTCCCTTCTCCAAGGTCAAGGGCTGGAAGAGAGTCCTCAGCACATCAGCTTCAGATTGAGGTCAATAGCTTATAAACTTCACAAATCTGAAATATAGAGGAAAATGTAAGAAAAGTTTTGACCCAAGCAGCACACAGTGTATGCTTGCACCTTTTTATGGTCAAGTTTAGGTAGAAGTCCTCAGCACATAAGCTTTAGATAAAGGTCAATAGCTGACTCCACTAATCTGAAATATATTGAAACAATTCTTTGAAGTTAATAATGATGTTGTTAGGTTACAGAAAGGGTTTAGGGCATATCAATATTAGCTGGTTTCTGGGAAACAAACACACACGGATTTGAAAACAAAAATTGCAAAAACTACATGACAGTACACATATTTACATGTACATGTACTTTTCTGCTCTAAAAACAATGTTTTATTTGTATTAATCAACAGAAGGCTCAAATGACTAAACAATTGAAGTAATTTTCATCTTTTAGCAGAGAAAACAACCCATACATCACATCACTACCAGTACCTGGCAGGGTCCATGGAAGCACTGAGGTTGACATGGCGAGGCCCCAGCTTTCCTCTTTCATTCTTCTCCCAACCCACACACCGTGGACACGCTGGAAATATATCCTCACAAGTTTAGTTCTCAGATGGTATATTAAATAACGATGTTAATAAAAATGTAGCTGAAATTTAGTACAAAATCAATATTGAGCAGACTCTAATCCATTCATCTCATTTCATCAAGGCCAATAAATAGAATAATTCAATCAATATTTCAGATAGGGTGATGGGTCTTGGAACACATGCACATGTAAAGCATCATTGTTTAAGTTGTCATGTTGCAACTTGTTTGTTTCTTAAAAATAAGGCCCGAAACAGATATTTTTTTAATCATGCTGGTAACAAAAAACTTGAAAACACTAAGGCAAAATTCTTGGACTTTCTTCCATCAACAAACTAACAAAGATGGATAATTATATCAGCAAGCAAGCACTCACTAGACTTGTCATCCATACTGGACAAGTTGACTTTCAATACCAGACTGTGACCAGCGTCATGCTGTCCTGCTTTACTTCTGTAGCGAAAACACATCACGACTGCCTCTCCCCTTAGTTGCTTTCCCCTAAAAATTAAAACAGATACCGAATTGTTATAAAATCTGAAGTTTGTAACTCATTTAATCTGATGCAAAACTTTACAAACAGCACCAACCAAAACCATAGCAGTCAAAATTAACACAGGCCTGCAAGCCCTGCACTAATCAAACACTTCCGGGCTTCAACAAATTTTAGTTTTGTAAAGCAGGCCTAAGAAATAAGATGCCAACCATTTGGGCTAGGTTATTCAAGTTTAATTTCTATGACTGCCAAAAGGTTCAAATTAATATATGATAATAGCCTCTTTACGGCATCATTATTATCTCATCTGTTTTTGCTTAGGTGTCGATGTCGTACAGTTATACAAAAACATTCACTATAGAACTATAAAAAAATTCCAAGACAAAATTGTGTTCACATGTTGCCAGAGACAATGTATAAAAGGCCCATAGCTTATAACTTTGGATTTATGCCTCTTATTAAAACGAAAAAAAATTAATCAGACAAGCAGTTGCCTTAATTCCACAGGCACTCTTGTTTTCAAATAGTGCCATCTTTACTGTACCCACCAATGATATGAAATCAGGGCCAGGAAACTGCGGAGAGGCCATCCTGGATTTTCTGGCATAGTGCAGGGGTCTGCAAACGTGAACACCACCTAGAAAGAAAAGGGAATATTCATTTTTAATGTCACTTTTTTCATTTTATTTATTATTTTATTTCATTTTATTTATTATTTTATTGTGTTAACAAGTAATTCTATTTTGGATGTGCGTGCCATTCATGTAAAGATTGCTTTCCAAGACCATCTGTGAAATTAGTTGTGTTCTAAAACTGAAATTCAACATAATTTAAATTCCATTCTTAATTGATTGATTTAATAAAATATCAACCACCGTGTAATTGAGAAAATGCCATAGAATATACTCAGATAATTACTTGACATATTTCTGGCTTTCATAAGAAAGCAAAATCCAATCTTAAAGATCCAAACATTTTCCTAGTGTCTGACAGAAAAATAATAGTATAAACAAACTTTTTCCCCTGCATCTAGATGTTTCTGGGTATTTGCCAGTGAGTCAAAAAAGCTGGACCCTGATTTGTCCTTTACAAGGGTGAAATATCCCGATGCACATTCTGGTCCACTCTGATACGTAACGTAATTCTCCAACAGCTCGTCAAGCTGCATAAATAGATTTAATAGTGGCATTTTGTATGGATTTCATAGATACTGTAAAAGCAATTTTTATTTTTATTGTATTTTTTCTTGAATGTGCACTTGTGAAATTCAAACTTGAATTGTTTTAATGGTCAAAACCTTACAGTTTTTAAATTGTCTCTAACTGGTTTTGTTTAAGATTGTATCAATTTAACAAAAATATTAAATTATGGAATATTAAAATGATATATATATATATGAGACTATTAATGAACGTGTAAACTGGTCCTAATGCACAAAAAAATTGTCCTGCTACATACACACTAACTCAGCCACTAGCAAAATAACTCACATTAATGAACCCCTTTTCTTTGTTTACCTCTTGTTGGCAAAATGCCTGAGTCATTGACAAGGTTTGGGCAATGGTGAAGTCCTCTGCAGGGCACACACATGGAAAACCAAACCAGTAGTAGAAATGATACTTCTTCAGGTCCTGCATCGGGAAAAACATGAGGGTAAAAAACAAACTCCAAGATCCATTTAGTTCATGAGTGTTAAAAGTGAAAAAACACATAAATATATTTGTAAATATCAAACATCAAATAATGCCATGTATAATTACAATGATGCAGACAATAATGACTTACTTGTACCATTCTGGAAAGATTTTCATTGTTTTCATTCATTCTTCATTTTTATATCAACATGAACACACTACATATTAAATGCTTCCCTTGACAATATGGTACAAAACTTCACCCACGACGGTTGTGATTAAAAATGGTTCAACTGCGCTTGGTAGTCATGTATAATCTCACTTGGGAAAGGGCCGTAACAGATGTTGGAAAAACTCATGGCCCAATCCCTTTGCATGTCCTTTTATATGAACGTAAGCTTCGCTACATTGCACTATTTCTTTCTTATTTCCTTCATCATATATTGTGTAAATTTATTGTCATGCAATATAATATGTTTAAATCATAATCTCACTAACACGGGTGGTGGGTGCAGTGATTATTACTTAACCAACACTGGCAGCAGCATCAGTACTTACTGCAAATGTGAGCACCATCAGACGACTCAACAAACCGGGGTTCTGGATTGCCGCCCCTGATGTTATTGCTTTCCATACCTGAAATATTCAGATAAGAATTACATTAATCAATTTTACATCTCTTAATTTGATTATAAGTATTGGAACAGAATGAGCATGTAATGGTCATCACATTAGCTGATCTTTTTTAAGCTAAATAGCAAAGCTGTATCGGGACAAAAGCTCTTTTTTTTAAAGAATAACTGTAGATTGCTCTTAATTTTCCACTCCTTTTTTCACAATGTAATAGTTTTGGCCAATTTCACAAGTCATCAAAAGTACATTTAAGTATTATCAGAAAGCGTTGTCAAGTTAAATAATATGTAATAAATTTACTGATCAATTTCCAAAAACCAATCTAAACAAACCTCTGCTCCTTCTTTGTCAAGTAGCTCTTTCTTGTCAATGGTTTTGAAGTCATCAATGGTGTTCCTATTATACAGATTTCCCTCAGCTCTGAAACACTGGCTTGGTGTCTTTGTTTCCCTGAAATGTACAAGAGGGTCAAGATGAAAACCTATAGTATAGTTCACCCAAGATACGCAATAACAAGTTTAAAAATAACTCAATACTGAAGCAAGGACAGTTTTAGTCCATTTATAATCATCATTTTAAGATAACAATCTATGCGAACAGATGAAAACAGATTAAAATGGAATGTCAGACATATTCTGAGACATAAACTATGCAAACAAAATGTAGCCATACATTTAAAAATATTGTACATACACCTAATGATGAAACAACTTACATGTCAAAAGACGAGTGCTCTAGACTCATTCTACATGGCATACCCTCAGCATCACCTACATGGCAAAACATGTCTATAGTTTGGGAATGAATGACAAGTGCAAAAATAAAATAAAAAATACAGAACGAAAATGGGTTTTGTTTTTCCCCAATACTTAGTAATGTAAAGGCTGTAAAATACATGCCATTTTTTTCTTTTTAAAACCCCAAGGAGGGTGAAAACCTCTACACTACCATTGAAGTATGTTCCATGAAGGGGCTTGGGAGAGTCATCCAGTCCATAAACATTGAGCTTGTTGTGACATAACTGGTGCCAGAAACCTCCATCCAGAAAACTGCTGAATGGAGCAAACTGAAGAGCTTTTGGTGACTCTGACATTATAACTCTGCAACAAAAAATGAAAACAATCAAATAAGCAGAGATTTAAACTGTGTCTCTTTTGGTATGTGGAGAGACTTTAAATCTCCAGCGCTTTCTTTTTTAGGTCACACTTTAACCTATGAAATTAATTATCACTATTATTATAAAAGATGACGCAGTTAACGCTTCAAGAATCTTCACAAAAGAGCGCAACTGCCTATTCCCCTAAATATATTAAAAGAAACAAAAGCTGTTAAGTGCATGACAGATCAATGAAGTATGCCTTCATTAGGATGAGCTTACAAACTATAAGCATATATTCAACACCCAATGATTGTTGACTTCCAGTGTGGGGGGACAATGAATTAAGAGGTAGGAACCTGGGACTTGCCCGAAATAAATCCAGAGAAAATGACCTGTGTTTTCGCACAACATTTCACCTTGCGCTGAACATCCCTTGCATGACAAAGTTACAGCCCTGACATGACCATCTAAACTGTATGTGCAAATATGAAGCATTTCATAATGACAAGTAATTTTTAAATCTCCCAGTGCATGACAAAATTACAGCCCGAAAACAATCACCTATTCTAAATATACATGTATGCAGCATTCCATAAATTAATGATTAACCTCTAAGAATGATCATGACTTTCTTAGTAAGGATGTGGGTCTTGCACATAGCATGTTGCCTTTGTATGTCTTACGTCTGTGCCAGGTTATTTTTAAATCGCCCACTGCATGACAAAGTTACAGCCCGAAAAGAGGTAAAAAAATACTGACAGACGCATGCATGAACAGCGCAATTTAATATGTCAACCTTCTCAGGCATAATACAAAGAAAATAAACATCATTTGAACTGGACTCTTCAAAAAGAAGTTATCCAGTCTGCTCTCATCAGATTTCATTGTGAATCTGACTGGATCAAACACATTTGTTTGAATTTCCACAAAATAAGACTTTAAAATTTGTGTGCTCTGTGAGTTGGGATGGGATGGAATCTTCTGTTTTTCTTACAGCATAAAGACAATGTCCACAATCATGGAAATACTGTTAAACAGTGAGGCGAATGATGATGATGAATACACGTTAGAATTAAAAATGGAGGGGATCACAGTCGCTTTAAGGCAGACTTAACCTTTTACTTCCTGTTCATAAATATCCTTAATTAAAGTTTCAACTGATGCATCATCAAAATTAGGGGTCCTACTAAACATATCCATGACTTTGCTAGGCTTTGCTAGACCTTGCTCGACGTAACTTGAATTTGATATTGTAGCATGCAAGTATGCCAAATTTTCGTTCCAATAAGGTCAATTATTCAACAAAGACATCCTTTTGTATTTGAATATTATGTCTGAGTGTTAATATATTGACTTTGTTCAGAATAAATCTGAATTTGCTAGGCTTAGCTAGACCTTGCTCGACGTACCTTGAATTTGATATTGTAGCATGCAAGTATGCCAAATTTTCGTTCCAATAAGGTCAATTATTCAACAAAGACATCCTTTTGTATTTGAATATTACTTCTGAGTGTTAATATATTGACTTTGTTCAGAATAAATCTGAATTTGCTAGGCTTTGCTAGACCTTGCTTAATTTGATATTGTAGCATGCAAGTTTATAATGCCAAATTTTTGTTCCAATATGGTCAATTATTCAACAAAGACATCCTTCTGTATTTTGTATTTGAATATTACTTCTGAGTGTTAATATATTGACTTTGTTCAGAATAAATCGGACTTTGTCCAGAATATATCTGACTTTGCTAGGCTTTGCTAGACTTTGCTTCGGCTCGACCGTGCTCGACGTAGCTTGAGTTAGATATTGTAGCATGCATGTATGCATATTTTTTGTTTCCATAAGAACAATTATCCAACAAAGACATCTTTTATAACATTAAATCTTACTTATGAGTGTTAATTCATTGACTAGGTTCAAAATATCTCTGACTTTGCTAGGCTTTGCTTGACTTTGCTAGACGTATCTTTGATTAGAAATTGTATCGTGAAAGTAAACGGTATTTTATTTCTCATTAAGTCATTTATTCAACAAAGACATCTTTTTGTATTTAAATTTTACTTATGCGTGTTAAGTCATTGACTTCGTACAAAATAAAACTGACTTTGCTTCAATTTACTCGACTTTGCTTGACTCAGATATTGTATCATGCAGATATCATGCAAATATGCCTTATTCTCGTTCACAATAAGTCATTAATACGACAAAGTCATCTTTTCGGGATTAAATAACGATTATAAGTCCTACTTAACTTACTTTGTTAAAAAAAAACATGACTTTGCTTGACTTTGCTAGGCTTTGCAGTGTTTAGTAGGACCGCAAAATTAGTGTTATGATTGAACAAGCCCAAGATTTGACACTAGTGCTTGGCATCAAAATTTAGAATGCTGCTATATAAATTCCAGAATCTGAGCATGCTCTAGAAGCATTTTCCCAGTGCAGGGCTTGCGGGCTTGTTCTAATTTCAACCACTCCTGATGACATGCACTTTATGCTTAAACATGTAATACCCACCTTTTAAGGTTCACAATTATAAGCAGATAAGAAGACTTAAGTTAATGATTTCCTGGATCAGCTCATGTTGTACGAAACATCTTTAGAAAAAAAACTTTGATTATATTTCCATCAAAAAAGGTAAACAATCACACAATGTTAATGCTGAAACACTTTATACAAATGATATCCAGTACTAATCAGATAATAACTCAGGTCATCAGAATAATGATAACTATGATATTGGTAAAAAGAAATCATATGAATAAAATTAATCCTAATTATCACACAAACAACAAATGTCATCAGCCCTGGTAAGAAAATGTTTATAATAACGATTAAACTACATTTTAAAAAACTTTCTGTCCAGGTAAAACACTTCTTTACAACAAGACTGAAACTCAAAATACCTTATTTGCTTATTGACACTAATGCAGACGAATTTGCTTGAGTACGAATCAAGTTGACCCTGAACTTGTTTTAACTTTAATCGATTAGTAATTATTTTTCAATACGTCGTCAAATAACCATAATATAAATTCAATATTTACCTTACAACGTTAATATACATAGATTGATTTCTTAAGGTCCTAAAATTATTATATGAAGAGGATTATTGAGGGATTTATTTATGATTTAACATTGTTTAATCAACACGACTAAAGTGAATTTCCGGTGACAACATCAACAACTTGATTGAACATATTCATACGTATCGGATTTTCAGATGCATTAAACGTTCAATATGACTAATGGTTTGTACAATGTTATGATGATTTTCCAGTAATTAAGTTAATCTTGAACACCCCAATTCCTCGTTACTTATTATGCACTGTCTATGTGTAGTCACAGACTTTTATTAATGATGTTTAGTCCAGTCTAAATACTGTATCGTTAAAAAAAGAAGCCTGGACGGCATTTGAGAATGACTATGTCTATGATTAACCTCAACATATACTTCATGTCATGGTTAGATTCAACCAATTCTTGATCAAATTAAGACATTCTGATCGACAGAAATATGAATGATATAATTAATCAAGTAATATAACTAATCTATAAAGTGTCCTAATCAACATGTAGTCTAACAAAATAAACATTTGAAACCAGATTTTTGTAATCCGTAACATTTTTGTAAAAAACATTGAAACATTTGTAGAGAACTGCAGGTGCCCCTCTAGTCTAAAATAATAGACGTGTTGTGTTATACAGGATTCTTCCAATCCCTAACGTCTAAACGGGAATGTGCAAAAAACGGGGGTGTTAATAACAGACATTGCCAAAAATATTGAAATTGTTTTGAGTGAAGTATTTTATGGTTGAAATTGATCATAAAGAGTTATATTCATACTTTACAATGTAAGTGTAATGTTATTTTGCACTAAACAAGCATTTAATGCATTAAAACAAGTTGTTTACCTTTCCACTAAAACGAAAGTTGACTGACACAGACAACAATTATGCGAAGGGGAACAACTCGATACAATCGTAATAACTCGGCCTCCTCCGACAAAGCTTCGAGATAGACCTCGTTATACAATCGTAACAATTCGGCCATGGCCGAAATGTTCTGAGCAGTTTAAAACTGTGCGCTGAAGCCTTGCAGGTGCCCTTCATGTATATATTGTTATGTTTTGACAGAATGAAATGAAGGAAAGCCGTCAAACTCATAATTATAAGTTGGATATTTAATTTTTGTGTAAGGAACTAATATAAAATAACATTATCTGGTAATCTTTCTTGTTTTTATGATATTTTATAGACGCTGTATGCTTTAACCCGGAATCCTGATCAGAACAACTACCCACTTTTGATACTAAACAATTTGTACGTGAAGGATTTACCATATCAAAAATCTAAAAAAAATCTGTCAACATACAATTATTTGGACTAGTGCCCCTCATGAATGAAACAAAAACAATTATTTGTTTAATATTGACTTTTTTGTGCAAGGAACTTTTATGAGATAATATATAAGGGTGATTAATGGTTTTGATGATCTTTTATAGACATAATGTGTTTTAACCCGGATTCCAAATTGGAATAAATAGCCCAAAATGGGGACAAAACAATTTTTATGTGAAGGATTTGCAATTTAAAAATCGTAAAAAAATCTGTCCACATACAATTATTTGGACTAAATCAACATGAAGAAAATATAGTAAAACAAATGTGTACATAAATATCATATGAGTAGTGTCCCTCGAAATAGTACAAAGAAGTCATCCCAATAGAATGAATAATCACTATTTATTTAAATGTTTACTAGTATGTCATTAATTAAAAACATTCTTAGAAAGTTACAATGTATTATGACATATATCTACAATTAAGATACTTTAAAATTTTAAATTTATTTTACACTTGCATATGAAATTAATAAAATTCGGTATTCACTCGATGAATTTTGTTAATTATTCAATGGTTTTTACCTACATTTGATAAAGTGCTCAAAATAAAGTTGAAATTTATAAATTGTTCCATGCATGGAATACTTTAGATAATGAAAAAAATGAAACGTATACCTCCCTTTATTGCAGCATACTCGTTTGACGGTGTGCTGGTATTCAGCATGCTGGTGATATGTACATGTGCCTACATGAGGCGGGTCCCAAGGCTGAAACAATGGTTCCTTTCAGAAAAGAAGGGATTTCTTGGCGTGTTTTACAAAGGTACGAATCAATTTGCTTGATGGCATACATGTAGTCCATACATGTCTACCCAGTGTCAAATTGAAAGAAAATTATCAAAACACTTGTAAAACAAAATGGAAAAATTTAAATATGAGAATTGTCCTTTTTTCTGTTTCTAAATGTGCACCTTTGATAAGTTAAGAGAAATTAAAAAAATATACCAGTAGATACTTAAAAATGTTTGTGATATTTCTGTTATTTGTTGGTTGTTATATAATATGATGATAATAATTGTAATTATATTTATTTTAGCATCTGTGATTGGAACTAGACTTCACATACCAGTGGCTTTATCACTGACACTGATGGCAATATATGTGATGTTCTTGAAATAGCACAACCTTGAAAGTGTTCCTAATTCGATATAGTGCTTCAATCATCCTTTACACCGTGACATGTCATCCTCCACTCGCCCATGATTGTTCACTCAAGATCAGGTGTGCTACAAGCTGTCAGTGTGGGCAGACCGATGCAGAAGATCACATCTTGAATCTCTGGATATCAAGGATGAGTTCATATATTTATTTCAGTTTTGATATTTATTATTTTGACTTAATTCAGTGTAACTATTTTCTTTCGTTAGTACATGTATAATGTAGTGTTTTTGTTTCATGGTAACATACCTTAAAATTAATCCGGGATACCCATGATATTTATTATGTATATTCTAGAGAGTAATCGGAATACCGATTGGTACAATGTTAAAAAATAACAGTATGTTAATCTGAAATAGTCAATAAACTATTTGTTGTGTTAAGCATATCTTCATACTTACATTTGTGGTATATAATTTCAATGGAACATACATACAGTTTACATGTTAGATGTATAGTTGTATAATGCTTACTGTATATGAGGGTTGTATTGTATTATCATGTTTCAATTATTGCCATGTTGTATGAAAATATGCTTGGGTGAAAAATATCATTGTTCATGCACATTTGATTGTACATTGTGATCAGTATTTGGTGTGTGAAGTCTTCATGTACTGGTATGATTGAAAAAAAAGTATTATTTCACATTATAAATGCCTTTTTGTGATTGTTGATATGATAACATAAAAATGTTAAAGAATTATAGTGTACTCAATGTACTAAAATCATCTAAATGCTCATAATGATGTTCTTGTATTATTCATGTGTTAATTATCAATCAAGATTGAATTTTTTTTTCCTGTTTGTCCTGATCATCTTTAAAACTTTAAATGTTAATCATAACTGCATATTTTTGGCCTATCGCTCAGAGCATGCCTTCTATTTCTACACATCATTTGTTTGTAATCATTATCCTGGTTTTTGTATGTAAGTGAATTGAGGGAGAGTTAAATTTATATGTTTTATGATGTTCTAGAAGATGAAGAAACTGTTCAAGTGAAGTCATACTGAGTCTTAAATATCTCCAGTGATAGCAACATTAAATGGCATATTCTTTTTTTCCTCCTGATGGAAGAGCACACTATATAAACATGTGCATAGTGGAATGCAAGAGTAGATGTGGTTCATAATTGATGTAAACTGCATGAAATACCAGTAGTCAAACTTTTGATTTGTATAAATGAATGTCTTATAATGCGCAGTTACCTCTCCTCTTCTATATATAATTAAGCTTTCTATGCTGCATGTTGATCATCAGGGATGACTTTTAATCTTATTTAAACTAAATTTTAAGTAAAACTAAAAGCCATTTTTTCCTTTGACAGTGGCCTGTTTCAATAAAGATTGTGGTTGATTTGAATCATAAATTATAATAATATTTATGTTATATTTTGCTTTTTTGCTACCTTCATTCAAAACTCTTTGGCTCGAACTCGCTTGGCTCGAATTCCTCGTAGGCTCAAACTTGATTTAGAGGACTGATTTCTTTAAACTGAAGGTAAACAATCCCGCTTGGCTCGAATTTTCCGACATTCAAAGTACTTTCGCCGGTCCCTTGGAGTTCGAGCTAACGGGGTTCGACTGTATATGTGTTAATTGAACTTGAGCCATTTCTAAGAATTAACTTTGAGTTGAGGGAAAAAAATCAATGTGTTGCCATTTGTGTTGTGATGACATCAAGATTTATTATTATTAAGATCCTTTAAAATCTAAAACAGTCCACTGGCTATTAGGTTTGACCTTCATAATGGCACCAATTTGTGGTTATGGAACTTTTTTATGCTCCTGGTTGATTTCTAAATATTTGTCATTGAATTTTGTCACGGTTGATAGAATTTGTATTCAATATGAAATAGTTCTTGGGAAAATGGAAAAAATGGGTTATTAAAATATGCTAAAAGGATTGTTATAGTACTATTACTAGTATTAAGTATATTGGCAGACATTGCTCCTTTATTCTGCTAGTATAGTTTTGTTGGAAATTTTAAGTGTTTTATTGTACAATTATTATTTTTGGGATCTACTTTTATCACATGGCATGGCTTGTTTCCAGTGTAATACAATCATTACATATTTTCTTGTATTACAATAGTTTTCTACTACCGGTAAATTGACTTTGACGCATTCAATGTCAACATTTTACTCAAAGTGAATAAAATCTTCATTTTTGGCAAAAAATGTGTCATCGGATAATAAGAATCTTGCATTCATTGCCATTTAGTTCATATGCTTATGAAAAGTTGCCAAAACCTTGCTTAATAACTTTTCCCAAACTCGTTTCATACTGTTATGAAATGTCAATGAATGTTGGATCCTATTTATTTGAAATAAAATGCAAACAATGTATTTAACAATTTTCTTGAAGGGAGAAAATTAATGTTTATTTAATGCAATATGCATGTATAAACTTTGACTGTGATGACAATTACAAAAAATAAATTATAAAAACCTGTGTCTTTCCATTTTATAAATTAAAAAAATTAATATAGATGTGCGTTTTCTAACAGAACATCATTAAAATCAGTATTTATTTCAAATTGTGTCAAATGGAAGCATTAAACAGCAATATTTATATGGTGAAAACAAAGACAGTGTAATTTGATAGTCTTCTATATTATTTGAATACTTCTCATTTCTGGCTTGATTACCTTTGTTAAATGAAGTCGCCATTCCATGACCAGTGAAAATATTCAATGCCAATTTATGAAGATCTTGTATTGAATTGATGTACATGTACATTAAAATTTATTACCATGGAGTGGACATAGCAAGTTTTAAGTTGTAATAAATAATTTCAAATAATTGGCAGTTTTAAAAAGGAATAATTTGATGTGTGACATGTGTTGCCTGTTGGAATATATTGTAATCAGTCAGTGAAAATGATAGAAAAGTGGGAAACAGTACTGATATGGTACTAGTGATACAACACTTACATTGGCTCCAGTTCACAGATAAATTTTAGATATGCAAACTCTTCTGACAGACTTCTATGGGATAAATACAGACATTTGCTTCCGTTAGGTACTTGTTAAGTGTGCACATTAAGACTTTGGAATAACCCGACTGATATACACCATGTTCAAGTCATATCCGTTTAGTATCAACTTACTGGGGTACGCGTCCATCGGCATGATGGCATGTGCCATTGCCTTGTAAGTATATGTTATGTTTTGGACATAAACAATGTTTTATCATGAAAAACTCAATTACGAGCACTATGGCATAATCCCTACCATTGCTTAAGTTCTAATTATATGTTAACTCTTTCATGACATCCATCATGGCACTATATTCAAAACAGTATGACTCTGTTTGGGATTTATTCAGCATAAATGTTGAGGCAAAGAAAATATAACCTCTTCATGTTCACATGTGCAGATTCACATAATGCTTGGAATATTACTTAACCCTGTGCCTCTTAATAGAATCTTGATCTTAATTGTTGACTATTCAGCTTGTCTCTGCAGTTTCTATTGCATTATTATCAAGCGAGCACATATAGTCAAGCCTTTTTATGTCCAGGACAACCCTAGCAATAGGTCTGCCATACTGGGAGAGGTCGGAGGTGACCTTGGGGGATCTAGTAACAATCACCAACCAAGGGCTCTGGACCTACTGTATAAACTTCAGCCCTGAGACGACTTATACAGACTCATGTGGCACATATGGTGAAATAGGTAGGAATTTATTGGCATTATTTATTGAATTCATTTTTGATTTTGCTTTTTAACACATAAAATATGTCAGTATAGCTCTGTATTGAACTGTTCTACCTTAATAACTATGTGAATGAAACTTTTACAAATTCTATTGTAGTTACAGGCTCTCTAGCCAATCCACGTTTTTACTAGTTTTTTGGAAGTGGTCCTAGTTTTTCCTAGTTTTTCTAAAATGCTCCTAGTATTCCTAGTTTTTGTGTAGCCTAAAAAGACGACATATAGGGGTTACTTTTGTCGGCGTCGGCGTCCGCATCCCATTTTCGCGTGTCCGGGGTATATCTCCTAAACTATTAGTGGTATCAACTTGAAACTTCATATGTAGATAGATCTCATGGAGGGCAAGTGCAGTGCACAATAACCGTAACTCTTGCTTTCTTAGTTTTAAAGTTATTGCCCTTTGTTAATTTTCATGCTTAAAGTTTTGTCAGGGGCATATCTTGAAGAATATAAGAGGTATCAACTTGAAACTTCATAGCTAGATAAATCTCATTGAGGGCAAGTGCAGTGCACAAGAACCGTTACTCTTGCTGCCATATTTTTAGAGTTATTGCCCTTTGTTGGCGTCCACATCCTGTTTTCACTTGTCCGGGGCATATCTCGTAAACTATTAGTGGTATCAACTTGAAACTTCATATGTAGATAGATCTCATGGAGGGCAAGTGCAGTGCACAATAACCGTAACTCTTGCATCTATATGTTTAGAGTTATTGCCCTTTGTTAATTTTCATGCTTAAAGTTTTGTCCGGAGCATATCTTGAAGAATATAAGAGGTATCAACTTGAAACTTCATAGCTAGATAGATCTCATTGAGGGCAAGTGCAGTGCACAAGAACCGTAACTCTTGCTGCCATATTTTTAGAGTTATTGCCCTTTGTTAATTTTCTTGCTTAGGTTTTGTCCGTGGCATATCTTGTAAACTATCAAATGCCACCTACACTTGAAAGTTAAATGGCAACATCATTGTCTATAAATGAATAAAATGCCAATCTAACAGCTATAATGTCGACAGTAAATAATTCGTCAGGCGACACATCCGACTCACGGAGTTCTAGTTCAATTGCAGCATTATGTCTGAAAGTTTCAATTTCTGTTTTCATTGTGTTTTGAAGATTTTTCTTGCAGAAAACAATGTAGAGATGTTCAGCTGATTTGAAATGCTACTGGCAGTAGTGATTTCATGTCACTGATTCATAGTTTGACCTTCATCCCTGGTTATTCAAGGTTTGCCTATGCTGAAGTGATGCCAAACAGAAGCAATTTACAGCCAGCTGACACTTATATGTAAAAATCCTAGTTTTCTCCTAGTTTTATTTTCAGATGTATTGCTGGAGAGCCTGTAGTTAAACTTAATAACATTTATTGATAATATTTGAATTGTTTCAATGAAAAGTTTGACCTTTTTCCAGCTGGAAGTGATGAAACAGCAATGAACGCCACACGAGCCCTGGCGTTTATAGGCCTCGTTCTCGGGATTGCTGCCCTTGTAATGGCTGTCCTTGCTACGTTTCCGTTCAAGACCAACAACCGCATCCACTTCATTTGTGCTGGCCTCGGAACTGCTTCAGGTTAAATGACATATTTTCTCCAACCTTTTTCTCTCTTCAGTAACATTCCTTCACTTCTACACTTTAGGGCCATCTCATGAATGGATGTACAGCAACATATCATTACAGTAGATCAAGAACTGCATTTTGATACAATTTTAATCTGCTGGCGTCTTAAATTCAATGGAAACGTTAGTTACTTGCAAATTTAAACAAGCTTTGTGTCAACTTTTCCATTTTTTCGTAATTGTTCGTAATTGTTTTGAAATAAATATAATTTGACGGTTACTGATGAAAAAAGAGTGATCCTATAATACATTTATTGATAAGACGGGGTTGTATATCTGTACTTTCTTTGTCAGAATGAATCTGAATTGTGAGTCTTTTGCGTATGATCTTCACTGTATGGATTACTGCTTTAAATTGGATAGTCTTGAATACCCATGTAGTCTGTTATTGTGGGAATATTTTTGTTTGATGAATCTATAATGGCTGGCTCAAGTTTCTCGAATGATCTTAAGTCCCTTGTTACAGGATCTAACTAAGCACTCTTATTTAAACTGTGGTATTTTCTCCCTTTAAAACATTTGAGACAACTAAAGGAAACCATTTTTAAGATTATCATGACTAACTATTTTAGTAGGTACCGGTAATCTAACTGAAGGAAATAATATACTTAAGCCTGTTACGCTTTAGATTTCTAAAGAGAATCAGCCTGGGTTTGGCACATTAAGTTCCTTAAGATGTATTTAGATAATATACATACTAGTTTTTTTTCTAAATCCCTGACTATTTTGCATATCAATACACATGTCAAAACGCCCAGCTTCTTTTTCCAGGGGTATTCCTCATGCTGACAATGGTGGTGTTCGTGGCGCGGACAAAGATGTCTGATTATGATGTGGATGTGTGCGTCTCCCTCGTTATCATTGGTTGGCTTGCAGCTTGGGTTTCAGCTGGCTACATCTTGTTTGCCTTCTCCGTCAAATATCAGGCTGACAACTGATTTTGAGCAAACAGAACCTTAAAGTGACACTCTTATTCCAAATCAATACATACACATGTATAACAAACATAAATTCTTAGTGATGAACCTTCAACTTTTCCTAAATAACAAATTTATGGAAAATATTAATTTCTGATAACAAGATTGTAACGTGTATTTAATAGCTGAATATACAAAAAATATAAATGATTGGTGAGTGCTAAGATTTACTGCAATCTACTATCGTCTCATAAGGTAGAAATACCGTGTTTTTATATAGACCATTGATTGTGACATTTATTGATCCTTTTTGGTATATTAAAACATTTTAATTAATTGAGGTAAATCCTATTTGTGAGTAATATTGCAACTTTAAAAGAACAACATTTTAATAATAATAATAATAATAATAATAATAAAAATATATCCTTAATGATACATGTTCACATTATTCTCTTGTTTGTCTCATAAAAAAATGTATTCATTATTACTTGCAAATTGTTTCATATTATTTTGTTGAGTTAATTACATGTTAATTACTTGTTGATATATGTTTTGTTTGGAAAATATTATAAAGCTTGAATTTGATATTACACTTCTGGTTATTTCATTTTACAATGAACTTTTAAAATTGAGATATCTTGATAACTAGGGTACATCACATTCTTTTGGGCTCAAGGTTGAAAGCATTGGCTGACAAAACCAATTATTGTTGTCTTTAATTGTCATATAGGGTGTTTATGCACAATCTGCATTGAAGCCTGATTTTTTTTTATTCTAGCTAATGAGATTATGCAGGCAGATGTATGTTAAAGAGGAAAAGAAAATGCTGCTTACCCATATACACGCCAGTCCATTTTTTAATCTGAGATTACCTATATTAACACTGTTCCTAAATATCATGCAGCAAAATATTCTGACAGAGTATCATGAGGATTGGATATACACTGTTGAATTCATCAGGATTTGACCTAGATTTTGACCGGAGATGACCCATATTCACATTGGTCTTATGTTGAGCCATATTCTGACTGAGCTTACTGATTGGTTAACATATGTTGTATTTATGACACAAAAACAACAACTTTAACACAAAATTGTTAATGACTTTCAAACACCCGCCAGGTTTCCTCCAATCAATATCCCGGAAATTTCAGATGAAAATTGACTCCTGCCAAAATTCCTGTGATGTGACACACATTTTAATACCAATTCAAAAATACAGATTCTTTTTTATCAATTTTATTTTCCCTTCGATACTTGAATGCACCAAGTTTTGTTTTACATGTACATCATACATGTATGCTACTAGTTATATTCTATAACACAAAATAATTAATTAAACAAAAAGTATATGGTAAAAGTAATAAATATTTCTTAATTGTCGTCTACATCCTTCAACAAATTCGTTTAAATTTAAAAATATGGAACCAATAAGAAAATAAAATTAACACTTAAGTACAGATTGAAATTTAAAAATACCAATCCCTATTATTATGCCAACATTCTTATATTGTCATTATTTCCCTTGTTCATCCTTTTCATGAAACCCATCAGCATCTATACCCACATCTTTATCAGAACCTCCATCACCAACACTTGCCTCATCTTCTGACAACTCCCCATACACTTCACCTCCAAATGTTTCCTCGGTTAAACCAATCAAATCTCTTGACCTTGCAGCCACAGCCGAGGCTACATCTGATGAAAAACCATAGTTCCCACCTGCTAGCTTACCTAACCTATCTTCAAGTGTTAACATTGGCATTCTAACATCAGTCCTAAATTCATCTAAATCTGCACTTTCACTGTCACTTTCATTACCAAACTCTTCAGGTTCAACTTCTTTATCCTTTCTATTACCAATTAAATCCATTAAAGGAAGTCCTATTCTTCTTCCTGAATCTTCAATTTCTTCATCTGAATCATTATAATAGTAATCTATATCTTTGTTTGCCTCTGTGTCAGAGTCTGAATCACACATTTCACACATTTCAAGCATGTTACTCTTCCTTATTCTTCTAACACCAGCTCTGGACACATAAGAATTAACATCTCTTTTAGTTCTTATATCTTCTAGATCCTGGTTTTCTGAATGAAATTTGACCTTCAAGTCATCTTTTATTTTTTCATCTTTAAAACAAATTTCAGTTTTTGCAGACATATCATTAGCTGGTGTTCCTTCAGTCCTATCTTTATCAAAAATGTCAAAACGTTTCTGGTCAACATTATCATCATATTTATTGATGCCCTCAGGTTCTGATTCAGCAACTTCTGTTCCTCTTGTTTCTTGAAAACATTTATCACCATCAATATTTTTCTGTTCATGTTTATCAATACTTTCAACACTCCAACCTTTCCTATCTTGTGAAACTATTTTACCACTGTCATCAGAGTCATTGACTTTGTTGTCAGTTTTACCACTTTTATCAGTACAACCATTTTTGATTTCCTTTTTAGTATATTGACCACCATTGGTGTCATTGTCTGTGTGGTCAGTTTTACCATGACCATCAATACAAACATCTTTGCTCCCCATTAAACTTTTATATCCACCATCAGTTGCATGTCCCAAGTTGTCCACCATTCCTTCCTTCATACCATTTCTCTCTTCCTTAGACTGTGCAGTCTCTGAGTCGTCCTGGTATTGCGGATACATCTTCTTCAGTGCTGCTTGCTCTCTCTTGTTCACTTCCACTGCCCTCACGGAGATCACAGATTTCAGCTCTGTTAACACCCGCATTGCTTCTTCTCTTTCCCGTTTCTTTTTGGCCTTTAAAGAAAATCAGTAAAAAATGAGGCAAAAAAAAAAAGTTTGGTCAGGGTTTCATCCTTTTCAAAAACAGGGAGTGTAGGTAGGCTTTTTTTTCTTATTTTAATTAGTCTTTATGTAAGAACATTATTGTTTTCATTGGAGAATTGTGTAAAAGTAATCTTCTGTATCAAGCTTAAAAGGTTTAAGACTACATATTAAAACACGCTCTTAAACATTTCAATTTTTTACTAACTGACTATAAAAATGGTAGGGTCGGCGCCTATTTCGTAGGTGGGGTTTTAAAACCTGAAACAAATGCATTTTTTTTAGGCCTCAACCATGTTAAGCATGTTGATGTACATATGGAAAAAGACACAGTTGCACTTCTATCAGATCTTTATTTGCAGTGAGCTTTGGAAAAAACACTTTCAAGAAATGTTTTTTTCTTGTTTATCTATTCATGCTTTTATGAATCACCTTATTTCAACAACTGGTTGGTTTTAAGTAAACAATTGAGATTATTTGTAAATTAAGGTGTTTGTTTGACCATAGTACAGCAGTTCAAAATTATACAGTGTTGTGCTGGTAGGATAAACTTGAAATAAGACACAGTCACATCTTTTTTAAGAACATTTGTCAAAGAGAGCCCGGACTTCTTTGGAATGTTAAATATAGTGGTACACAAAAGGGTTACTCTACCTTTTCCTCTGCTGTCAAAGGTTTCTCCCATTGGTGGTCAGATATAACCTCATTTGGATCTGTGTACGCCTCAAACACCTGCAAGTCAGAGCACATCATGTAATGTAATGTGATTAAAACCTCTCAATTGGGCATAAATTCAAAATTTTATTATACCCTCACAAACGAAGTTTGAGGGGGTATATAGGAGTGAGCTTGTCGGTCGGTCGGTCGGTCGGTCTGTCTGTCGGTCGGTCGGTCTGTCGGTCGGTCGGTCGGTCGGTCGGTCTGTCGGTTTTCATGGTTTCCGGACGATAACTCATGAAAGGCTTGACAGATTTGAAATTGTTTTGGTACACAGGTGTAACATCAGAAGATACAGGTCAAGTTTGATATTGGGGCTGGTGGGGCTAAGGTCAAGGTCACTGTTACTAAAAATAGAAAAACGGTTTCCGTAAGTTCGATATTGGGGCCGGTGGGGCCAAGGTCAAGGTCACTGTTACTAAAAATAGAAAAACGGTTTCCGGACGATAACACATGAAAGGCTTGACAGATTTGAAAAATTTTTGGTACACAGGTGTAACATCAGAAGATACAGGTAAAGTTCGATATTGGGGCAGGTGGGGCCAAGGTCAAGGTCACTGTTACTAAAAAAAGAAAAACGGTTTCTGGACGATAACTCTTGAAAGACTAAACGGATTTGAACAATTTTTGGTACACAGGTGTAACATCAGAAGATACAGATCAAGTTCGATATTGGGGCTGGTGGGGTCAAGGTCACTGTTACTAAAATAGAAAAATGGTTTCCGGACGATAACTCATGAAAGGCTTGACAGATTTGAACATTTTTTGGTACACAGGTGTAACATCAGAAGATACAGGTCAAGTTCGATATTGGGGCTGGTGGGGCCAAGGTCAAGGTCACTGTTACTAAAAAAAGAAAAACGGTTTCTGGACGATAACTCATGAAAGGCTAAACGGATTTGAACAATTTTTGGTACACAGGTGTAACATCAGAAGATACAGATCAAGTTCGATATTGGGGCTGGTGGGGTCAAGGTCACTGTTACTAAAAATAGAAAAATGGTTTCCGGACGATAACTCATGAAAGGCTTGACAGGTTTGAACATTTTTTGGTACACAGGTGTAACATCAGAAGATACAGGTCAAGTTCCATATTGGGGCTGGTGGGGCCAAGGTCAGGGTCACTGTTACTAAAAATAGAAAAATGGTTTCTGCTTCATAACTTTAATTGGGCATGAGATATTGTGATGAAACTTGCTGTATAGGCAGCCTCTGTGAAGACAATGCTTGTGATTGAAAATGGGGCCAGTGGAGTAAAGGTTTTTGTGCACTGTTACGAAAATAGAAAAACGGTTTCCGGACAAACAATACATGCATGATAAAAGAAGATGCAATGTGCAGTAACCTTGGAGTTATGGCCTCTTTTCATAGGAATGGTTTGCCATTCCTGTGTCCAGGCGGCATTTGGGGGTATTCGTCACTCCTGTGACAGCTCTAGTTAAAATTAATGGGCTTTTTTCATGCTTAAAAAGTTATTTGAAACTTTGTTTCACATACCCTTGTACACTTCACAAGTATTTAATAACAATGTTAATGATGATAACAATAACAATGAAGAGAATAGTTGTTTGTTTCTGTGTAAGATTCAATATATTCCTCCACATGAGCAACTAACGTTGAAGTTATATTTCATGCCAAAAGTTAACTTCTGGGGTTAACTTCTATAAGCTTCTTTATAATTGATACTTGTATTTCACTAAAATGATACTTAATTGACATTTAATTTGGAAAAAAAATGTTAGGAAATGTGAGTTTGTTAAGTTTTAATCAGTTTCTTTATTATCAATAGATCACCAATAAAAATGAAATAATTAATTGGAATAAGGCTCTGGTATTTATGTTAGAGTGAATCTCAACACATAAATTCAATAAACATTTAAAATATCAGTATGTCTCCTACATCCCTACCTGGTCTTCAATAATGTAGTCTTCAACCTCTCTGGTGGGACTTTCGGCCAGGGGAGGTTTATCCTCCACTTTCTCTGCACTGTTACCACCTTCAGGTGAGACATCTGGAGATAAAGTAACGAAACAGTGTGGGGTTTTAAAGATAAAATTAATGCACTAGACACAAAATGACAGGTTTAAGGTATCTGATGTAAGGTTTGGTGAAATTTGGATGCCTTCTGACCACATATTATTTTGGTATCATTATATGGAAGGATTTAATGTGTACATGAATTATAATTATTAATAATATATAAATGAATAAATATATCAGGATAAAAATAATGCAAAGACAATGTTTTGATGTTGAAAGATTGGACAAACTGTCATTTCAATTCCAATTACAGTTGAAATAAAGAAAAGTTTGCCAATTGTGGTAAGCGCCATAAATCTCTCCTTACTACGTGCAGCTTCACAACTTCATCTCAACAACATTACCCTAATGTTTCATGACTCTAACTAGGTAAAATAGTTTTAAAGTTTTGAATGACACAAGTTTGCATAATACTTATAGACTGAATCATAGAGAGAATCACTTTGGATGGACAGAGGAACGGACGACAAGGGAAAATAAATATTCCCCCCAGTGGCGCATAAATATACAAACGGCCATAATTTTATCGGTAATGTATTTTTGCCATTGAATTAGAATACACGTAAGTTGTCTGTAACAACTATTGTTCCAAATGATACCAATGATATTCTTTCTGATAAAAAGTAAAAAAACAATCTTTAAACAAATTTAAAGACCATAACTAGTACCAGGGTACAAAATTTGTGTATAATCGCTGAGAAGTTTACCTTTCTTGACCTTTCCAGTGACATTTTCAATTCTTAACAGAGCTTCTTCCCAGCATCCCTTGCAAGACTCCAGCTCTGATTTGATTGGCAGCATAAGACTTGGGAAGTCATGTGACTTGAGATTGGCGTCTGATTGGCCCTCATCACTGGACTGCTCTAATTGGTTTGACAGTTCTCTCACCCTGTAAACAAATTAGACATAAACTAAGAAATATTAAGAAACACTTCTAGCCCTATATGCGGCAAAAAGCTGTTACCCAGAGTAAGTTACTTACATGTACAGGAATCCCAATTATTTTTTAGAAGAACATAGCTGCTTCTTTTTATACACATAGTGTTTCACTCTTAACTGTATAAGAAGTAGAACTAAAAGCAAGCAGGATACTCATGTTTGGTCATAATCAAAACAACAACAACGATCAGTTTATGGAAACATCATTATTACTCTTTTTTTTTTTTTAATCAGATAAATAAAGGAGACCTTTTCAAGGCAGCCTGCAGGTGAAGGTCCAGACTGTGTACCGCCACCAGGACATTTTCACCATCTGAGTGCTGTGGAGGGCTTCTGCTGACTGGTTCAGTGGTTTGCCAACTGCTGTTGTTGAAATCATAGGCTTTCTGCAGGGAACCAGTCCAACTGGTTAGGCTGTCACCAGTATCCATAAGAAATGTGTGTAACTTCTCCACTGGAATAAAATAAAGTATAGTATTACAGTGGTCATCACTGACTAAAAAACAGAAAAATCTACAATACATGTTTTACACAAAAAAGGGACAATATCATATGCTAAAGATTATAAATTTCCATTCGTTACCTTGCTTTTGGCATAACTCAGTTTCAATAAAAATATGGTAAGAACGTTAAAAGTTTTGTTTCTGCACATTACTTTACATGTGTCTACAAGCATAAGGTTTACGACTAGGCTATCTTATGGAAACAGGCCTGAAGTGCTTGTCTACAAGCAAGAAAAGATCTATAAGATTTATAATTCAAAGTGTTTTCCAATGCTAATGATTAACAGCACATATTAAACTGATGAATGATAGTGCCAAGCCTGTTGAACATACTATGACTTACGTTACCTTGGATGTCCACACTGCTGTTGTAAACTAGAGCCAGGGATTTAATCATCTCAGACTGGTGCAATGTGAAGAGATGAAATACACCCTGAAATGAGATATTCTTTGTAAAAGTTGGAAACTACATGAAGTCATTTTCTATATGTTCAATTTTTCAAAAGCATTTTTATGAACTTATGAATGCCACAACAAAATCTTCCGGTCTTACAAAGAACACACTTGATGTCATGAACTTTGATTAATTTGATTTTTTTATAAATAAATCAATTTTTCAAATTGCTTAAACACTTCTGCATAATAAAATACAGTGTGTGTATACAACGAGATAAAATACGTCATGAAGGCTTAATCGGGAGGCTACTTTTTACTTTCAGTGATGATTTAAAACAAAGATACCTTTTCTTTTTTTTTCAGGTTAGTGTATGCCATTTCAAGAGACCAGACTGAGTTTGATCTGGTGATTTGTTTCCTCAAACTCTTAGAAAATCCTGTTTCCAAAATATTTTTTGCTACATCAGTCGGCGGTTGTGTGAAAAGGTTTGTGAAAGTATTTAGTGAAATTAACTCTCAATCAAACTCCGAAGGTTGGGCTATGGAAATGGCATAGACTGTGCTATGTTTCATTTAAAATGGTGAATAAATAATCAAGTTATTTTTGTTTAAAGGTTTCATTTGAAGCGAAATGATGCCTTCCGATGTAGCATTTATGGCGTAATATATCACATGGTATACACACACTGAGAGTAGTGATAAATATATATTTCATTGTAATTTTCTGACCTTTTTTCCAATGGCATCAGCCAAAAATGACCAAGAAAAGCCCTGTACTATGACAGGACTTTGACTTGTAGACAAACAAAAAAGCAAACAAAAATTTGACAGCTTCTTTTAAATGGAACAATCTTGTTAAAACTATGGTAAGTATAATTCTGAAGTAAACAAAAATGCTTTACTAGTTACTTTCAAAGCTACTACAGAGTATCCATCAGTCAAAGAATACAACTCCTCATCAACGATATCTTCCTGTAGACATGGACCATAACTCTTCAAGGGTTCGTAAGCTAGATAACTTCCCTTGACATCCAGCTCAGAGCCCAGTGGATATCTAGAGTTTAAGTTAAGTTTTTTTCTTTTTATTTACACATAGTACATACATTGGAAGCAACCAATTTATTATATACTACTTCGTAATAGTTTGATGACATGAAGTAAAATCTTTATGACTTATAAAGAGCGGAGTGGCTGACACATTCTGAACAAATAAGCCTAGAACTTAATGATCACATATCTGCAATTTTAATTGGATGCAAAAAGAGGGTTGTATTCTAATATAAGAATTACTAACTTGACTGCTTGACAAACAAAACCATGACACAGGTTGCCAACTGTATTTGTGTGACAAAAAATCATAGTGGGTCAATGCATTATTATAATGAGGCTTAATTACTTTTGTAACCACGATAACTTTATATAAAATGTTCAAGACAAACTTAAAACAAAAAATAGTCTTATAATAGATAATTATAAACCCATGACTTAAAATTAAACAATGATGATACAGTAAAAAATGCCATGAAGGAAGGATACAGTTCAAGTAGTTTCTGTATTGTACTCCTATATGTCAGCATGGCATCCCTGACAACCGTGAACACTAGTCTCCTTAGCCCTGGGCACTGCCTTGTTACCATGGTAACATCGTTCTTCCCGTTTAGTTCTAATCTTGACAGGGGATTCCTCTGGCTGACACTGGTACCAGAAATTTAGGTTTAAAAAGTACTTAAAATATAACAATATAGCAAATAAATATACAAAAATACCTGTACATATAAGCATTACCAAAAATGTAACATTTGCCAAAACTTGCCTTTCTATATTATCTATTCTTGTCTTTCATTATCTTTTACTTAAAAACTGTGTCTGAAATAAATGGTGTAATTTAAATGATCTTTAAGCAACACTTTATATGTTTATTTAAAGTATTTCAAAGAAACATCAATTTTAATAATATATATTCTTAACCCTTTCCTTTAATTACATAGCTTTTAATTCTCTTTCCTTAGCCCCATTGACTCTTAAAGTTATATAACAAGAGGATTAACTAGGGAAAGCTGTTGAAACATCCTTTCTATGAAGGACAGGGTTCATAAGATTTTCCTAAAATGACCTCTCTTAAAGCCATTCGACATGAATAAATTATTGCTTAGGAAAAATATATAATGATTAATTTTAGAGAATGAAAAAGTCAGGGCTTTTTCTGCCCATTTTTGGGAAAAAGACCCTAGACATTTTGGGAAATTTTGCGTCATGAAAATGCCAAAATTGGGAAATTTTATATTTAAAAGAAAAAGCTGTCTAGTCTCCAGCGAATTAGGAAATGATTTAATATTAGTTTATTTTCCCTTTTAAAGACCAAAAAAATATCAATCCTTGGGGTGTAAATATATCTATTGCAATAAATCATGACAGATAATATTTCATACTGATCTCTGAATGTAACAAAAATCAATGATTTCCGAGTTCAGTTATCAAAAAAACTTTACATCACATAATTTATGAGGATGTTGAAAATGAACCAGTACAGGTAAGACTTTCTAAAAAAAAAAAATCGTTCTTTTCTTATTAGGATTTTTATCCTGAAAATTGGGAAAAATATCTTATATTTTGCTTTGGGTACTATAGAAAAAGCCCTGGAAGAAAGTATGATTTGATACACTTACAGTGTGAAACCTCTTGCTACCAGTTCCGTCTCCTGTATGAGCCTCAAGCATTTCTTACAGGCCATAGTAAAATTCTTATTCCTGGTTAGAAACTCTTCAACCTGGTCAATCTTGTCTCTATGCAAATATATTTGGTGAAATCTTGTCACAGTATGCCACACACTAATGATGAGGGTTGTTGAACAAATCCCTGCGAGAGAATATGATGTAGGGGCTGTCCAAGAAGTTGTCGAGAGGACGTTTGGTCGAAACATGTGTAGGTATATGAAAGAACACAGGTATGGTACTGAAAAGTTCTTCAAACTGAAAATAAATTATGAATGCCTGTTACAGTCTGTCTGATGCATTTCAATAGTGTTGTTTTTTTCACCATTGTAAGCTGTATGGTTTTTAGACTTTTAAACAAAATTTACAATAAAGCAATGTGAACATTCCTGCTGTGTCTTAGCTTTTTTCAGGAAACATACATGTACATATACAAGCGAAATCTGATGTAATTGTATGTTGATAAATGTGTACCTAGTATATAGCTGACTGGTTATTAAACTAAGCCCATTGACAGATCCTTTGACAAGATTTTTGAAAATCGTAAAATGCAGGGTAAAGATACAGCCATGATAAGGCTCAATCCAGACTAGTCCTATCAAAAGTACTCATTTTGACATTAAACATCTTAGTGTGACCTTAATCTTTGAGGTTCTGACCTGAGTCTTGTGCGTGACACACTGCTCATTATGGTGAACCTTCATGGCAAGTTTTTTTTTTAAGTCCTAAAATGCATGGTTAAGATACAGCCCAGACAGATTCAGTCTGGATGGACAGATGCACTGAACTGCCATTGAGACAACTATGGCTCACTCACCGCAAGCAGGCTTGACAAAAACAATGGTAAAGGTATTTACTATTTGAACACAATGTCCTGTATATTTTGACATGTTTCAGTCTGGTCCACATTCCTTATGTAACAGTGAAGAAAGTCTGCATCATCCTCTTGTAGTAACGGGCTAGTTTTCAGCACTGTTACCAGGCCTTTCTGACAATTGCTTTTCTGAAACAAATAAAATCACGATGTTAGCTTTTCATGAAATTGTGAAATATGACTTCCCCCACCCTGCCCCTCAAAAGATTTAGAACAGTCATTGTTCAAATCTTAGTCATATTAATATAAGTAATTATTTTAGAAGAGTTCACAGTATTTCCTGACAATATATAGATGTAAAGGCTCCATACCTTCTTCTATACTAGCTATGAAAGTGAACATTTACATGCACTTAGTTTGAAATTGATAGCTTAAAATGTGTGATACATGTATCTTAAAATGTGTAACATCCATGGGTTTTTCTGACCAAATATGTGGCTCAAATTTAGTCCAATTCCCAATGCAGAAACATACACTTTTTTTCCAAATATGACATCAAATTTCCCAATTAAGGTTTTGGAATAAAAACAAAATATTGGACCTCAAATCATTTTTGGATGGAAGAGTTGGTTTATTCTTAGATTAACAAACTATATCACATTATATTATCTTTGTGGCTAATTCTTACAGCATTCTTGTTCTTTCCTTGGCAAATTTTAATTTCCCAATAAAAGTCAAATGGATTTCTCTATAGTACCGGTTCTCAGAAAGGCCAAATTTCAAAAATGGTGAGAAAACCACCCATTGATAATTGAACCAATGACTTACAATATCGAACACCTTTGGAGATACAAAAAGTCTCAGCAAATGAAACAAAGACACTGCTTTCATCCAAACACTTCTCGGCTTCTGAAAATGTTAATCAATGCTTAATAATGTTATTTTTTTTCTCAAACAAATACTTTCATTTTATAAGTTTACTAAATAAAAAGCTTGTAGCTTATAGAAACATGCTCAAGTTTGTTTGCTGTGAATACAGTGATGGTACTTATACTAGTACTGGTGTAAATTTCAAGTTCATTAAAAAGTACCTAACCCTTGGTTTGGCTTGAACTAACAACTCCTTGGTTTGAATAATTAACAATGATAATGAATAATTATATCAATGGTCAATAGTATACTCAAAACTTGTCAACAGCACACTTAAATTAACATGGTATGCTTTATTATGAATACATAAAAATAACAATCAAATGGATGCAAGAAATAAAGCAAAATGATAAATGACTGTAAAAATTATGACAGTTAACAAATTTTTTTTTTTAAGTTTTAAATATATTTAGAACTGTTACCTTTTGTGGAGATACTTCTTCATCACCATAGGTCAAGTTCTTTTTATGATGTTTTTCTACAAAATAGAGCTCTTCTGCGAGTGAACCAGTCTTCATCAAACTATCATATAATGGAGAACCCTGAAGATATGAATAATGTACACAAGTTATTGTAATGTTGATTAACAAAATGCAAGAACAAAAAACTGCTATACTGTGCATCATATGTTTGAAAAGGAGTCTTAGAAGCTTTCAATATGGCATTATCCTTGAACATTCTTTTCAAGAAAATTGCAAAAGGTTAACCATGTTTGCAAGACTTTTGCAATCGTCAATATTTGGCCTTTTGGAAGAACATACAAGGGACTTAAATTTAACAAGAGCTGTCACAGTCACCTCACAGATGTACCTGATCGGGCCTTGTCAGACAGATAGCAATTAATAGAGCACAAGAGCTTTTTCTAAAACATTTATGCTCTCTTTATCAGTCATTTCACATTAAATACCTGTGGGGTAATTTTAGGTCATGATATACATCTCCAACAAGTTTGACAACTGAAGGTCTAAGCGTACTATTATTACTGATCGGTGTACAGGTTCAAAGAATTGAATTTGACATTCTTACCTGAGAATCAAAGGAGGTCATCTGCTAGTCATGACCAACCATGTTTGAGTACCATATGCCTAAGCAGATTCTAGAAATCAATCTAACAAACTTTTTGTGTTCGAGGTCAGCATGCCTGTAACCTTTGACCTACTGACATAAAAAATATTCTGGTCATGGCCAACCTTGATCCCTTACCGTGTTCGAGGACCGCCCTAGCGTACTGTAGTTATCCATCAGTCAAGGTTTATTCAACGGACCGACGGAATGACATGTTCAAAGCAATATACACCTACTTTTTCGAAGGGGCCATAACTAGGCGAAGAGTTTATTCAATACAGTAAAAAGTCTTTCCCAGAAGCCAGACTAGGACTAACTACAATGTTGTCAAGTAAATAATTGAAACCAAAAGCAAATCTACCTCGAAAATAACATCTTCGTCTTGATTGTCATCCATGTTGATTAGCTGTCAGAATCTCCCGCCACATTTGGAATACTTCTCATTTTACTCTGTGTGGAAATTCCACACCACGTCCTCTAATTTGATTGGACAATTGTAGGAAATCCCTGTAAATAGTACAATAGGTAAGCTTATGATTAAGATGGACTTTTCAGATATATGGTGTAGAAAGATATGATTATTTTACAACTCTCATTTTACATTGCATTTTAAGTTATGTTAATTACATTGTTTATACACAAGGGAATACAATAAGCTGTTTCCGTGAAGGTTTATATTTTCTGCACACGTATATAATTTGTGTTGTTAGGCACATCCTGTTGTAAAGTTGTAAACTTGACAGTAAACTTCATGAACTTTTGTCATGAAAACATAATGGAAATAATATGTATAAACTGTCGTTGGTGTTCTTTGTAGTGTGTATATGGCACACGACTAGCAATGAGCACTTTTTCAAGAACTTTTGGAGTCCATACGATGAGAAATTCGGGTATTTCTCAGAAAGTGAACGGTTGGAGACGCTTAAGGGTGTCAAAGAAATGTTCTATTTCGGATATGACAATTACATGAAACATGCTTATCCTAAGGATGAACTTGATCCTATACATTGTACTGGGAGAGGTCCTGATTATGAAAATCCGTAAGTTTTTAAATGACACAGTGACAGGAAATTATAATCACTCCAAATTTAATGTGCTATTATGCCAATTCCTACAAAACGATGGCCTCCGTTCAAAATGCTGAAGCTGCATGACTATAATCACAACGGCAAGCCGCATCTAACTGCAAAATGCAGAGTAAATAGCCCAATGAGAAAATGGTGTATAATTGATATTGTGATCAAAATGTCAAGCAGTGATTGGACAGCACACAGAGAAGCGAAAATGCCAAACCTTCAGAAATTGTAACTACAACATTGTAAAAAAAATGTGTAATTAAATTACCTAGATTAAATCAACATTTTGAAGTGAGGCCATCGATATTCTGCATATAAGTCCAAGCTGTAATATAACATTGTAATTACTTTTTTTAATTACTTTTTTTAGTTTGCTTAAATTCTTACAGACATACAAATCAACTTATCACTGACTAGATATCTTACAAGTAGGCAAGTTTTTGGGCACTGAGGTTTTTTCGGGATATCATCCTGAATTTAAAAGATATCTTCAAAACTTTCTTTATGATAATTGATAAACGTCAACTCATTTACTCTTCAAATCACTAATCAAACAAAGTTAATTACCTTCTCTTTGGTTCCGCATGATTTATACCAAAAGGGTCAAATTCCATTTTGACAGTAGTAGTTTTTAATATTAAAAACAGAACCGGGAGTCTTGTCCTCAATTAGCATTTTCTAAATTTGAAATTTATGTGTTTAAGCTGTATAAAATAATAAAAAAATAATTGAAGCATTAATTTGCCATTAAAACATAATGTATGCATGTCATTACACTAATGACATACCTTGTTCGTCTGATAAGTATAAGAAGCAGGGGGAGTAAAATCCCCATATGATAAATATTTATATTGTAACTTCATTTCCTTAATAGGAAATGAAATATGCACTTAACTGTACCTTTCTGTCACATTTTTGCGTTTCAAATCAACATCAACTGTAGAAATTTGGATGGTTCATTGAGCACTATTTTTCATCTTTTCTGAAAATCTGTTTCATGTATAACAAACTTTTAACTTAGACCATTCTAAACATTTATAATTGATGACTTTAATTTCAGGTCCAATATAAATATTAATGATGTGCTTGGAGAATACAGCCTCACGCTGGTGGACACAATGGACATGTTGGCTGTAAGAATATATATTTTTTTTAATTTTTTGTCTTAGTCATGCTGTCTTTAGTTAAGTGTAAATGAATTCATTAAAAAAAGTAATTATTAAAGCAAGACTTAGTGAGAGTCCAGGGACTGCCAATGTATGTAAGTTAGAACTGATACCCGCTCAGTCTCTTATTGAATATCTATTTATAGTGCTTTTTCATATATTGTTAAATAATACATGTATATTCTTCTTTTTTTGTAGATCATGGGAAATACAACTGAATTTAAAAAAGCAGCTCAACTGATAGCAGACAATCTAACCTTCCAGAACACAACTGTGCAAGTGTTTGAAGCAACTATCAGGTATGTTCATCATGACTGTTTTGTTCTGATGACCAACAATTTCAAATAAACATGGTTGAGTCTAAAAATTATATTTCTGTTTTTGCTAGATTTAAACACTGCTTATTGCAATTAGGGAGTGATTTGACAGCCTAGACAGGACAATTTATCTGGGTACTAATTCATATCATGTCAAACAAGTTCACAATTGTAATACCTTCTCTGAAGCTTTTTAAACTCTTTCTGATTACAATATGTTTACTGTTAACAGGGTACTAGGTGGTCTTCTGTCTGCTCATCTGTTGATAGTTGACCCAGAGAAGCCATTTGGTGACCTCAACCCTGTAGATTACAGCGGTGAATTGCTCAGTCTTGCCCATGATCTTGCCTCCAGGCTCATTCCTGCTTTTGACAACACTGCCACTGGTATCCCCTACCCAAGAGTATGCTAATTGGTGTAATTTAGTATCTTTAGTATTACAAATATCCTATAATCTTTAATTCAGTTGAAGATATGATGGTACATGGTTTTGTCCACAATTCACTCAGAATTTTGTCCTACAGCTATGACATTTCTTTATCTTTAACCATAAATTATTTTGTCATTTGAGCAAGCAATTATTTATCAATTCAAATAAGGTTAAATATTTAAAATGAATCAGTTTTTCTGATGAAAACATCCTATACATTGTATTAAATATAGTGTATTGTATGATAGTGCAAACAAACAACAACATTTTAAAAGTCAAAACAAGTTGGTAAAGTATTACAGTTCTAGTCCATGACTTAATGTAATCCTTTTTAAACTGAATTTTTCCAGATAAATTTAGAGAATGGTGTACCTGCTGACTGTACCAATGAAACTTGCACAGCTGGAGCAGGTACATTGGTTCTAGAATTCGGGGTTCTATCTCGTCTCCTTGGTGACCCAACATATGAGTCTGTGGCCCGGAAAGCTGTACGCCAAATCTGGGCCCTTAGGTCCAATGTCACAGGGCTAATAGGTAATGTGTTTTTCTTTCTTTTTTAAGTGAATTTAGATGTTAAAATATATTTGCTTTTGTGTGAACATTTTGTGGTCTTTGCAGTAAAATCAACAAAAAAGTAATGTGACAATTAAGCATACCTGTGATGATTATGATGTGATATAAAACAAGATACGAAAAACTAACACACAGAATGACTGAGTGATGAATAGACTTACTAAGTGACTCCTTAATGAACTGATATGTACATTCCTCTTCAATCTTCATTTGTAGTGATGAAGTATTACTTCAATAAATGATATTACAGGTAATGTGATCAACATACAGAGTGGTGAATGGGTGGGGAAAATGAGTGGCTTAGGAGCCGGCCTGGACTCATTCTTCGAATACATGCTCAAAGTGAGACAAACTTATATACTGTTTAAATAAATACCTGTTTCATTGTGTATTAGACAGAAACTCGTAATATTTGATCAAAATAATAATCAGTTATCATCTCTTAAAGGGTAATCATATATTTTAAGTACAGATTACTGCAATGTCATTCTTATGGAAAGATGTTTATTAAAATCATTTATAGCTACACCCATGTGACTTTCAATTATAACAGGTGAAAGTGCTGTACATAAGTGTTTTTGCTTACCTTTCAGAGTTTTATTTTGTTTGGTGATAAAGAAGACATTCGATTTTTCAAGGAATCATATGAGACAATCAAGTACCACATGAGACGAGGGTATTGCTTTGTCATTTTCATTTTAATTTTTTTTACCTTTGATTGGGACTGTTTTCTCCAAATTAGGAAAAATATCATATATTTTGCAAGGGGAATGGGTCTGATAATCGGACCCATAGGAACTATAGAAAAACCTGCAATCAAGCTACAGTATGTATATGTATCTCTAGCAGTCCATACTTTTGGTATTGGAAATTGCCTCAATTCTGTCATTTGGTGTGGATTATCATTCAGTGGTTTACTGCTATGAAACACAAAATAATGTATTCCCTTGAGAGTAATGTTCAATGAATTTGGTGTTGAACAATAATTCAACATCAAATAGCGCCAACGTTAAATGTACATGTGTTTTTAACGTCGCCTGGTATTATGTATGAATAAATAAATTTCTTTTCCATGAAAACAATTCCCTGGATACAATTCATGTATTGTAAAATGGCAGAACAGTTTGTGAAGAATCAGAAGCAATGTGATATGTTTGTGATTCATTTTGATGAGAAGTGATCAATATTTGTACTTGAAAGAGAATAATATAGTTTTTCACTTAATTCATGCATAAAAGAAACATGTTAATTTTAATACAATAATGATTCTTTTATTTGTACAGTACACAAATGCTGTGCTTTTTTGGTTTTGTACATTAAAGCCATACGAGTTAAACATAATAATGCATTAGAAATTTAGAATTGATACATTTCTTTTGCACATCTATCAAATGTAAAACCACCATTTCCCCCTTTAAAATCCTGCAATAATTTATATCAACAGTAGAAACTTGTAGAGTGATAAATTTGTCATATAAATATTGCATTGCAAACTAAAACTATGTCCCTAGAGGTTAAAAATACATGTTGTGGTAAGTTTTATCAATATCATTACATCTATTTTCAGCCTCTTAAGTCATAGTTTTAGTTTGTTATTGCTTACTGAGGGATAGTTGCCCTGTTTATCTGTTTGTGTCATCATGATAATACAAAATTTATAGTTTTCAACAATCATTGAAAAAGACTCATTTAGAAATGTCAAGGTATTAGCTTTAGCTGTGTGTTCAGCATAGCATTATATAAATATTGCATGGCTTCCAGTGTGACAGTACATATATAATTGTCAACATGAAGGAAACAGTATTTACCCGAATGTTGACAATATGTACTGTCACCCTGGAAGCCATGCAATATTTATTTTATTATACCGAACACAGTTACATTTATATACATATATAAGATTTTTACCATTACACAACTTTCAAATTTAATCAATTTATTCTGTAATTATTGTTTGTTTACATTATTAGCTGTAATTTTGTTGCAAATGACGTTTAGAAATAATGCAAACACCGGTTGTAACCAGATTAACAACACATTTTAATAAGCGCTTACCACCTCAGCCTTATATATTATTAATGCGGCAATTAAAAATTCTAAAGCGCATTTTTTCTGGGCATGTGATATTACTTTGCCAGTCAACATTACCGGGCAATATTAAAAAATATTGACCCCTCGGGTTAAGGGAATTTAACATAGCGAATATAAGTGAGGTATAATAATAATATTTATCATCCAATAGCAAAATCTTTTGTTAATACTTTAAAACCATTACTGATAATATATGTATGTAAAACTTGTTACTTATGTTTACAGTGATTATACTCATATATTTACATTGGCACTTGATTTTCTGTACAATAAAATTATTGTTAATTTTGCATGAACCAGTCGACCTTTCCTGACCTCTGAAGGCTGAGTTTCGCAAGAAAGACCTGGGTCATGCAAAATTAAAACCTTTAATTAATAAAAGCGAAAATCATTAAACCAAAATCATTATTAACACAAAAAAGTAAAGCAATGAAAAAGGGAAATGTTAATATACGGATTGATTCTTATTTTTTGTGTCTTCATGCAGTATGAACGCTCAACTGCTATTTTGCATATTTTCCAGAAAGCGCAAGGGTACTTCATGGATTTGCAGAGTTGAGGCTGAGCGTTCATATTACATGAAGAATCAATCCTTAAATATAAATGTGAAAAAAGTCATTCTATCAGGCTATAATTTCTATTGAGTTATTTCTCTTTGTCAAGTGAGAGAATACAATGTGAAGACCAACACTGCCACACAAGCCATGTTTTAGAATTGTCTGGTCCTGTAGGTTTTGTGTAAAATTGATTACATTCCCATTTATATTTTGTTTCAGGAGGTTGAAATGCAACAAGGGTGAAGGAAACACGCCATTATATGTGAACGTTCACATGTCTTCAGGAGAGGTTGCTAACTACTGGATAGATGCCCTGCAAGCTGCGTGGTCTGGAGTGCAGGTAAAAACACACTGGCTCATGCATATATAAAATACACCATGTATGTGAGTTTGGTTGGTGGTCGGTAAACTGGACAAGTAAGTTTTCTCAGGATTCTCCATTTCCCCCCCACACACACTCTTGCCCAACATTGTGCCAATGAGAGTGACTTCGTATAAGTATAAGTTAATCACAATTATTGTAAAAACTGGGCTTTGATAACTTAGCAGATGATATATTATGTGATCAGTCACATGGCCTTAGGAAAGATTTTCCTGACCATAGGATAGATGCCCTGCTGGCAGCATGGTCAGAATTTCAGGTACTAGAAAAAAACATAAGTTGGCAGTTGGATGTTGATCTGTGTGATACACCTTGAAATTATCACCTACTAGATTGATGTTATGCAGGTCACATGACAGGTGGAGCAAGTTGGCAGTTGGATGTTGATCTGTGTGATATACCTTGAAATTATCACCTACTAGATTGATGTTATGCAGGTCACATGACAGGTGGAGCAAGTTGGCAGTTGGATGTTGATCTGTGTGATACACCTTGAAATTATCACCTACTAGATTGATGTGATGCAGGTCACATGACAGGTGGAGCAAGTTGGCAGTTGGATGTTGATCTGTGTGATACACCTTGAAATTATCACCTACTAGATTGATGTGATGCAGGTCACATGACAGGTGGAGCAAGTTGGCAGTTGGATGTTGATCTGTGTGATACACCTTGAAATTATCACCTACTAGATTGATGTGATGCAGGTCACATGACAGGTGGAGCAAGTTGGCAGTTGGATGTTGATCTGTGTGATACACCTTGAAATTATCACCTACTAGATTGATGTGATGCAGGTCACATGACAGGTGGAGCAAGTTGGCAGTTGGATGTTGATCTGTGTGATACACCTTGAAATTATCACCTACTAGATTGATGTGATGCAGGTCACATGACAGGTGGAGCAAGTTGGCGGGTGGATGTTGATCTATGTGAATGTTTTAACACTGTATTATGTGAAGTTAGAAAACCACATTAAATCTAGAAAAGCCATGTTCCCTTCCACAAAACATTGTTTAACAAAGTTGAGGATAACATAGCCAAAATGGGCAATAACGACTGCACCTTGTACTTCAAAGAACTGGAATAATTACACAAAGCTGCATTGTTGGTGCGTGCATCAACAATGGTACTTTGTACTTCAAGGAACTACAACACATCAACAAAGCGGCATTGTTGGTGCATGCATCAACAATGGTACTTTGTACTTCAAGGAACTACAACACATCAACAAAGCGGCATTGTTGGTGCGTGCATCAACAATGGTACTTTGTACTTCAAGGAACTACAACACATCAACAAAGCTGCATTGTTGGTGCATGCATCAACAATGGTACTTTGTACTTCAAGGAACTACAACACATCAACAAAGCTGCATTGTTGGTGCGTGCATCAACAATGGTACTTTGTACTTCAAGGAACTACAACACATCAACTTATTTATGCATTGATTGATAACCATATTACTTGGTACAAATGTTGTCCTCATTGATGATGTGCAGTGACCTTGACTCGGATCAATACATCAAAGGTCAAGGTCACACGAGACATTAAAAGGTCAGAGTACACATGCTAGTGTCCGTGCTAAAACTTACTTATGCATTGATTGATTACCAAATTACTAGGTAAAAATGTTATCCTCATTGACACGATGTGCAGTGACCTTGAAGAGGGTCAATACCTCAAAGGTCTAGGTTTCATGATACTTCTTTAGGTCTGAGTACACCCGCTCGTTTCCGTACTTATGCATTTCGGGATTACCAAAAAAACTATAACTTGGTACAAATGTTGTCCTTATTGTGCAAGGATCTGGACCTGAGTCCAGTATCTTATGGTCGAGGTCACATATGCCATTTGAAGGTCATAGTACACATGCTTGTGTCCAGGCTTTTTACATTTAGCAGTGAAGGCATGTCAATTATTATTATATTCATTGACCTTATAGATTTCATGTACTTTTAGCAACAATAACTGAATTGATCCAAGAACACGTACCAATTGCAATTCGTGCTAGTAATCCATCATTACGTTTTGGGTCCATATTATGACAATGCTAAATAGAGGATAAGATATTAATGCTATTTGAAAGTGTTTCAACAAGTTGCACAGATTGATATTTGGCGCATTATATCAAGCAATATCATTAGGTGAAACAAGCTTAATATATAAAAATACAATGGACTCAAATGCGATTATATATTTACAACATGTGTTTTCTCTTCAAAAGCATTAAAACTATGTTATGACATCACCACAACACATATGTATCACTTGATCATATATATTTAAGGCTTGCTATTTCATCAATGTTATACATCAAGGACTAATTCTCCTTCTTATTTTTAGTCAAAATAATCTTTAAGAATCTTTAAATGATATTGAAGGTTACCGATCAAACTAATTGTATTACCTACATTTCCACTCTTGACCAGTTGTGTACAATTTTGGTCAGATTAAACGTATCAGTCATGTTGCGAGATAAACAAAATATACTAAAAAACAACGGTAGGGGACTGCCTTGTTCCAATTAATAACTATAATATAGTGCTCTGGCCAAGACCTGAAAAGGGATGATTTATTTAATCACTTGCAAAGGACAATGATCACTACCTATTGTGTATGAGCTGCAAATACTTTTACTAGGTTTGCCATGAATACTTTAGCTGTTATATATACTTCAATGTCAACAGAACGGATGTTATTTTAGGAATGAATTGTGGGGTTGATGTCATTTCGGTTATCAATGCAAATGGGCTGGTCAAAGTGTGTGGAGTCCAAAAGACTTGATGCATACTTTGACCAGCCAAAATGCGTTCATATCTCCGAAAATGACATCGGTCCTGCAATTTATAACTTATATTAAAACCAATAGTTCATTACTTTGAAATAACACTTAGTATTTAGATAGATGGCTTGATAGAAGATGCATTGGGCTGGTACCATAATCATTTAATGCATAGTTATAAAATCCACCCCAACAGCCATTCTTCACAATTGGTGCTTGTCCAGGCAATAACTGCAAAACTACTGATGGGACTGATATGATACTTTGTATTTACACAAATTGCAATGAGAGTGAGTGTACTGCACATTCATCATAAGCCTATCATTCATATGAAGGTAGCACATTCCTTATGAGAACCGCCACTTGAAACTTGTTAAGCTCAATGCTTTTCACCCCTTGCTGTATACAAACATGACTACCAAACTTTTGGGGGTTTCAAGGTAGCGCTACGGTTCAAATACATCAATAACCATCATAAATGTTTTTCATTTTCATACATTTCTTGGCAGGAGTTCATCTGCTCCATACCTTCAATATTGATGGATTTCAATTGCTGCTTTTGTGCTTCATTCATTGTAAATTAGCTTTAAATTTATTATTCTAACCTGCCCACATCTCTCCATATTATGAATCTTTCCAACTGTGTATAATAATGCTACAACAATTTAGTTTTTACTAGCAATTGTATTACAAGTTCTGCTTTTTCATAGCAAACGGGCGTTTAGAATCATGCATCGCTTTCAGCGATATTGTATATCCATATTATCATTGTTTGAGCTATTCCTCATGTAAAGGGTATTACAAATTTGTAAATTGTTATGTAACGAATATAATACTTGTTCTTCATTTGCCTTCTGAATGTAACATAAGATTGACTGAGAATGACTGCCTTCTGGATTTATCATCAAAGATCTAAATAGATCATTTGTCACATTCAATTACAACAGTCACTGACACAAGTCATAATTAATGATGACTACTAAAACGATAACCTTCATGCATTGGTACTCTTTCATTGTAAGAAAGCTTCTCATGTAATAGTTATGACTTTAAATAAAGAAATTGGGTATAACCACTGGTCATAATTTGAAGAAGTCAATCTGATATTCATGATGAAGGTAGATATAAATTGTGCTGATGTGTATTACATGTTAGGAGTCGATGAAAGTTATTTTCAAACACAATTGTGCGCAATATTGTTATAATTGAAACTAAATGTAATTTTTCTTACCCTTCAAACATAATAAGAAAAGGATGGTGTTTGTTTCATTTGTAGTAGTGTGTTTATGCTGTACAAAATGACAACTATAAATTGTTAATTTTTCTATTCACAACCAGCAAACAGTATTACATTTTCAATAATAATATAGTAACATTAACTGAGATTGACAATTACATATTTTTGTTAATCATTTCCAAATAATTTTATATTAGGTTATAAAGTATAAGTTATTTCTTCCATTTAAAAATCAATAAACAAATTTGTTGCAAAAATTGTCTAAAACATACGCTATTTTACTGAGAACTGGATAAACATTTTTTACCAAAAACTCCTTAGTACATCAAAACTATGAATTATTGAATGCATCCCCTTTAAGTGTTAATTCTATATTGTTTAGCCATGTTTTCATTGTTTTAGCTACTACTCATGTACAGGGAACAAATTTTGCAAGCATTTTGAGTTTGAAAATATAATTCAGATTTGCAAGTATGTCAATTCATTACAGTTGTCCAATTGACTGGTTGTCATGAAGAATATGGAACTTTCACCTTAATAAGCATGTATATTTGGGAAAAGTCATACTTAATAACAAAACATAAAGTCATTTCTAGCCCCAAAATAAATGCAAACCATCCCTAATACAGTCTTGAGTCTTTCATGAACCACTTACCTGACTTATACAAGGATTACATGTTAAAAAGTAATATGGCGAACACCTATGGTGAGCCCCAAGGTCCCCTGCACACTGGGGTTGCCTTGTTAACCAACCATCACCCACTGCAAACTACTAGGAGTTAGTATGAATTGAAGTAATGAGAAGAATGGATGAATGGTTGGAATGAATTTTCAGTGCCTATCACTTCCAAAGTTAGAGGCCATGTCAGATTAACAAGCTCTAGATTAAGACAATAAAAATTTGAAAAGGGCTCTGAAAATTCATTAATCCAGAACGGTTATGTGTGACAGGGATATGCAATGCAGGATACACAAGAAACATGCGTGCACACAAGCATATATACGGTACAGCCATCATGCATATCAACAATTTTACCGCCTACCATATCACTATGTTATAAACACCATAGCATGTGAATAGGTAGTTAGTGGACTATGGGCATCTAGTGTTACCATGTTTCAATAAAACAAGACAAAAACACATACATAATGAATTTGTGAAGTATTCAATTGCTGAAAAAAGCAAAGAAAAGCATAAAAGTGGCCAGATTCACATTGTGTGGCAGTGAACATTAAGTTCAACCACTCTAAAATAACACATAAGCTAAGTAGCAGGGTCCAATATGGTAGCTTTGTTGAAATGCAATTGTTGGTTATAAGTGAAAAGTTGACTTGCTGAAATGTTCATTTTGCTTAACAGTGAAATGCGTCTTTGTTGAAGTGTTCTACTTCCTTGAAGAACAAAGCTGCATTGTTGATGCATGCACCAACAATGAAGCTTTGTTGAAGTGTTCTACTTCCTTGAAGTACAAAGCTGCATTGTTGATGCATGCACCAACAATGCCGCTTTGTTGAAGTGTTCTAGTGCCTTGAAGTACAAAGCTGCATTGTTGATGCATGCACCAACAATGCCGCTTTGTTGATGTGTTGTAGTTCCTTGAAGTACAAAGTACCATTGTTGATGCATGCACCAACAATGCAGCTTTGTTGATGTGTTGTAGTTCCTTGAGGTACAAAGTACCATTGTTGATGCACGCACCAACAATGCCGCTTTGTTGATGTGTTGTAGTTCCTTGAAGTACAAAGTACCATTGTTGATGCACGCACCAACAATGCCGCTTTGTTGATGTGTTGTAGTTCCTTGAAGTACAAAGTACCATTGTTGATGCACGCACCAACAATGCAGCTTTGTTGATGTGTTGTAGTTCCTTGAAGTACAAAGCTGCATTGTTGATGCATGCACCAACAATGCCGCTTTGTTGATGTGTTGTAGTTCCTTGAAGTACAAAGTACCATTGTTGATGCACGCACCAACAATGCCGCTTTGTTGATGTGTTGTAGTTCCTTGAAGTACAAAGCTGCATTGTTGATGCATGCACCAACAATGCCGCTTTGTTGATGTGTTGTAGTTCCTTGAAGTACAAAGTACCATTGTTGATGCATGCACCAACAATGCAGCTTTGTTGATGTGTTGTAGTTCCTTGAGGTACAAAGTACCATTGTTGATGCACGCACCAACAATGCCGCTTTGTTGATGTGTTGTAGTTCCTTGAAGTACAAAGTACCATTGTTGATGCATGCACCAACAATGCCGCTTTGTTGATGTGTTGTAGTTCCTTGAGGTACAAAGTACCATTGTTGATGCATGCACCAACAATGCAGCTTTGTTGATGTGTTGTAGTTCCTTGAAGTACAAAGTACCATTGTTGATGCATGCACCAACAATGCAGCTTTGTTGATGTGTTGTAGTTCCTTGAGGTACAAAGTACCATTGTTGATGCATGCACCAACAATGCCGCTTTGTTGATGTGTTGTAGTTCCTTGAGGTACAAAGTACCATTGTTGATGCACGCACCAACAATGCCGCTTTGTTGATGTGTTGTAGTTCCTTGAAGTACAAAGTACCATTGTTGATGCATGCACCAACAATGCAGCTTTGTTGATGTGTTGTAGTTCCTTGAGGTACAAAGTACCATTGTTGATGCACGCACCAACAATGCCGCTTTGTTGATGTGTTGTAGTTCCTTGAGGTACAAAGTACCATTGTTGATGCACGCACCAACAATGCCGCTTTGTTGATGTGTTGTAGTTCCTTGAAGTACAAAGTACCATTGTTGATGCACGCACCAACAATGCCGCTTTGTTGATGTGTTGTAGTTCCTTGAGGTACAAAGTACCATTGTTGATGCACGCACCAACAATGCCGCTTTGTTGATGTGTTGTAGTTCCTTGAAGTACAAAGTACCATTGTTGATGCATGCACCAACAATGCCGCTTTGTTGATGTGTTGTAGTTCCTTGAAGTACAAAGTACCATTGTTGATGCACGCACCAACAATGCAGCTTTGTGTAATTATTCCAGTTCTTTGAAGTACAAAGTGCAGTCGTTATTGCCCATTTTGGCTATGTTATCCTCAACTTTGTTAAACAATGTTTTGTGGAAGGGAACATGGCTTTTCTAGATTTAATGTGGTTTTCTAACTTCACATAATACAGTGTTTTTACCTGTCCTTGAGATAACAACCTACTGGATTGGTGATGCAGGTTGCATGATAGGTGGAGCAGTTACAAGGAAACGTGCCTTAACAACCTACTGGATTGGTGATGCAGGTTGCATGATAGGTGGAGCAGTTACAAGGAAACGTGCCTTAACAACCTACTGGATTGGTGATGCAGGTTGCATGATAGGTGGAGCAGTTACAAGGAAACGTGCCTTAACAACCTACTGGATTGGTGATGCAGGTTGCATGATAGGTGGAGCAGTTACAAGGAAACGTGCCTTAACAACCTACTGGATTGGTGATGCAGGTTGCATGATAGGTGGAGCAGTTACAAGGAAACGTGCCTTAACAACCTACTGGATTGGTGATGCAGGTTGCATGATAGGTGGAGCAGTTACAAGGAAACGTGCCTTTTGTAATTTGTCACTTGTATGTTCAACCTAGCTAGTAAAATGTTGTGAATTGTATTTCTTATTTAACAAATATTTTTAAACTAACCCTGCAGGTCCTACATGGAGACATTGAGGAGGCCATCTGTTCCCATGCCATCTACTACTCCATATGGCGCAAATATTCCTCTCTGCCAGAGAGATTTAACTGGCACCTCAAGGTATTGTATTTACAATAATTTCATTGACATAATCAGTAAAATTACAAATGTAATTGTAGTTTTGTCCACTTGTAGTTAAATTATTTTATTAAATTTCAACTAGATGATTGATTTTAGAAACAAAAATAGTGTCTCCTCCATTCTTGTCTCATTCTGTTCCACAACCTTTGACAGGGGGAGATAGGGAGTGGATTGTAGGTGTTTGTCAATGGTCATGAATGAAGTTGAACATTTTACCCAAGTATAATGAAAAATCTGTAAGGGGCTTATGGATATGGAGATATGGAGCCGACATGAAATTTTGGCTCATCCCTTTTGACCTTCAGCGGTGACCTTGACCTTGAGCTGGCAAGTCTGGAGTTTTGGTTCTGCATTTTGTGTAAATACTTATATGGGGTTTTAAAATATGGAGTAGACATGAAATATAAAACCTTTGACCTTGAGCAAGTGCTCCTGTTATAGAGTTTCAGTATGTCGTCTCAATGTGGTGAAAATTTAACCCAAGTTTCATGAAAATGAAGGGGTTTAGAAGATACGGAGCAGACATGAAATATATGAATCAAACCTTTGATGCCTCAAATGTGGGTGCTCAATGTCATCTCAATGAGGTGAACATTTGAACTGAGTTTCATAAAAATTCTTCAATGGGCTTAAGCATACACGAAAGTGTGTCAGTTGGACCTTGGATAATGGAATACATGTTCTATTTCTTGATATGTATCCAATACATCTTGGGACCTTATGGCCCCCAAAAATAATCCTTGTCCTTAATTATACCCATATATAATGATTCAGTACTAACTGTCAACTTTTAATACAGGCCCCTGATGTGCCATTTTACCCATTACGACCGGAGCTGATTGAATCCACCTACTACCTGTACCAAGCAACTAAAAATCCATTCTACCTTCATGTGGGGCGAGACATCTACAATAGCATTAACACACATGCCAAAGCAGAGTAAGTATCGGGTAATTCTAGAGTAATTAGAATGAATAATTTTTATTTGGTTGAAGCCATAAAGTAACAAATGACATTATTTGTACATAGTTTTGGTAGCTTCTAGCATCTTGTGTATTTAGTTTTGTTCCAAAAACACAAATGCATTTCATGACAGGATTCTGTTTTTTTTTTTATCTCTTATGCAATACAGATGTAGAGCAATTTTGCTTATAATTATTATCTTTGTAATACTAGTATGTAGAAAAAAACACAAATCAATTACATTTTGGGAAAAATGCCATCTTCATTAACAAATAAACTGGAAACACATGATTAAGGCAAAAAATTTACTATGGGGTAAAATCATATTTATTTCATAGTTTGGAGAGACGAACAAATCTTGAAGACACCAGTGCTGAGCTCAATCTCTTACAGACTCAGAACAGCAAATTTGAAATTTCTTGTAAAATACTATTACTGTATATTAATGCTGTTACAAATAATCGTTTTTTTAAATAGGCATCTTTTGTCAAAATTAGTTATATTATAGAAATTTTGAAACATGAAAGAATTTACTTTTTCTGAACCTGAGTCTAAAACTCAGACTAAAGATGTGAGTGAATCCAGATCCTGGTTTCCTTCTATAAAGCAGAATCAAGTCTTATTTATATAAGGAATATAAGCTTATAGCACCGATCTATGAGGTCTATGGTTTATTGGTCTGTGCTTAGGTATCGTCATGATCAAGCTTATTCAAATTGGTATTTCCTTGACCTTTCCTATTCAGGTGTGGATATGGGACAATACATGATGTGAACACCAAGGAGCTGGAAGATCGGATGGAGAGCTTCTTCCTCAGTGAAACCTGCAAATACCTCTACCTGGTGAGAAAGGGTCGGTTATCTGGCTTGGTGTTGATGAAGTTTTCTTAGTTTGACTGTTTTTGGAAGAAACGGTGTTCTGATAGCCGTTGTGTCATCGAGGTGCAAGTACCTTAAACTTGGCTGTAACTCATTTAATAATCAAAATATTATCATTGATATTGGAACACCTGTTCCAAAGGAAATGATCACATGTGAAGCAAGTCCCATGATTCTGGCTGTAATAATTACTAAGTTATGCTTTAATGCTCTTGTTTAATTTACTTTGTTATCAAAACACCAAGTGTCAGCTTGAGTTCAATGATTACTATTTTTCTTTGTTTCTTTCAGCTTTTCGATAAAGACAATCATTTAAACAAGCATGCAGCAGGATATATTTTCAACACTGAAGGCCACATATTTCCAGTAAGTCGAGAATTCCGAAAGAAAGTGTGGGAGGAAGAACTCTCCGCTTGGGAGGTAGACAAGGGAGACGACTCATATATGAATGAAGACTTTAAAACTGAAGGAGGTGATATACCTTTCAGTAAAGCTGTTGTTGTTGATGCGAGGACTAATGCATCTACTTTTAACGTAAGTATGAATTACATCAATTAATTTTGTTCATTTCAATTTTCTGGATTTTTTTTATTTTCTAGCATTGTAAAGTAACATCATTTATCCTTAAAAATATTTTTTTTACTGATAAAGCATGTGTTGTTAGTGAACCTGTGTATCTAGTTTATGCAATGCTGAACATGTGTACAATGTCACTATGAAGAACTGTTATCAAAGCTAACTTTCTATCTCTTTCAGTGTGATAACATTCCAAGTATAAGACGGTATGCACTTCCATTACACAGCAAATATATGGAACAGATTGATCGGGCAATAGGGATCAATTTGGACTTCTAAATGGCTCCATATTTTTAATGCATTTGTTTTACATGAAATTTAGTTTTGTTTGTTAATGGTATATATTGATATTATATGCTGCAGTCAGCTTGTGTCCTTATATTTTAAGCAATACAATTATTTTTCTTGTTTTATGGTTACAAGTTTGTGCTTTCTTCTTTTCATTTGGTGGGGGTTGGGGACACTTCCTATAAGCAGACTCCATGATAACAATTCTGGAGAAATCCATGTTTGAATAGTCAAAATATTGATTTCTTATAGTTTGTTAGTTATGTGTTTTCTAATAGAATATAATTTTTAATTTTTCTGAGGGCTGCTGCACACATCCCCAGCTTATTCCTGCGCAAAAGTAGTCTGACATCAATTTGATACTTCAAAATGAGGACAGTTTCATTGGAATTTACCCCTTTTCTAATGAGCAGGACGAAAAAGAACCATTTTTTCAAATATAGGTGTTTTTCAGTTGTTATTAGTTTCCATATGTGAAAATGTGACATTATTTGTTGTGCAAAAGGTGTTTTTAATAGAAAGTTTAAAACGGAAATGACACATAACTCAGGAACTCCAAAGATATATGTGTTCATCTGATGTTGCTATGCAATATTGCTTGTTGTCAACGTTGATGTTCACCATGTAATAGTAACATATACATGCAGGCTTGCATTTAATGCTATTTTGTTTATATTTAAATGATGTGTTTCATTGTTATTATGTTTATTTATGTTAGAAAGTTTTTAACAAAGTTTCATTTTTTTTTAATTAGAATGCTCAACAATTACTATGGTGGGGGTGGGGGTTGAGCAAGCAGATAATTTAAAGTGTAAGATTGAATCTTTAGCCAATGTGTAAAACAAGACGGGGTGTTGCAAAAGAGGGACTGGGTGAGAGAAAATGGCACATTGTATTGTTTGGCTGTGAAGAACTTGAACATTATGAATTTGACGGAAAAAGTTGTGAAGTAATATGTCGTCACCCAAGTGCATTAACTGAATAACTGCATTTGGAAATGGAAGCAGATATTGAGTTATTGCATTAAGTTTGTATGCATTTATATTAAAAAAAAAATATCTGTATTTCACATTTCATTCTATGAAGGCAAAAGAGTGCACATGCCAAGCAGAGGGTACCAAAAAGTATTGGGTGCGGCACCCTGCCATAACTCTTAAGCTAGAACCCTAGTGAATCACAAATAGGCTAGTTTGAGTACTGAATAAAACACAGCTTTTAATGCAGCACCATTATAGTTCAATATTAATCAAACACCAATTAGCTTGCCGCAGTAGGATAGTTTCTCATATAATTTACTAAACTGGTATCTTAAGGTTGCACTCTCACAGATTGATCATTTTGAAAACTTTTATTTTTTAATTAGTTAAAGTGGCACTCTTATTCAAAATCAATACAAACACATGTATTACAAACATCAATTTTGACTGATAAACCTATAACTACTTACTAAATAATGCATTTATAAAAAAATATTTATTACTGATAACAAGATTGTAACTGTGTATTTAATAGCAGAAAGCGTGTATTTAATAGCAGAAAGCGTGTATTTAATAGCAGAAAGTGCAAAAAGTATTAAATGATTGGTGAATGCTAAAAGATTTACTGTGGTCTACTATAGTCTCAGAAGGTAGAAATAACATGTTTTATGTGCATTTCTTTCAAATTCAACTCGGTATCCTTCATAAAAAAACATTGTTTTTCAACATTTATTCATCCTTTTTGAAATAATAAAACAATTTTATTAATTATGGTAAATCTGATTTGGAAGTAAGAGTGCATCTTTAATATTTTCGTAAATATCTAGTGATATAAGACTGCTGACAAAAGACTATATTGCAGTTTATCATAAATATGTTTTGAAAATTATGTTCTATGGCTAAATGTGTAACTTACATTTTAAGAAAAATGTTAATTTCGGCAGTTTACCAAACAATTAAGAGCTGTTATATTGTGAGTTATCTAATATGTCTGGATATTGTTACTGTTAATTTCAGCAGTTAACCAATCAATTAAGAGCTGTTATATTGTGAGTTATCTAATATGTCTGGATATTGTTACTGTTAATTTCAGCAGTTAACCAATCAATTAAGAGCTGTTATATTGTGAGTTATCTAATATGTCTGGAAATTGTTACTGTCAATTTCAGCAGTTAACCAATCAATTAAGAGCTGTTATATTGTGAGTTATCTAATATGTCTGGATATTGTTACTGTTAATTTCAGCAGTTAACCAATCAAATAAGAGCTGTTATATGGAGAGTTATCTAATATGTCTGAATTGAAAGCATTGATGCTAAAATAAGTAGATTCTGAGACATAAAAGTAATAACTGTCAAAACTGACAATCTGTGCAGCTGAGGTGCAGCTTTAACCTGGTGAAGATTAGACCTTGTGTTTATTGATGTAGTCAGCATGTTGGCCATTGTCTATTATACATGATTGTTCAATTATGTTTATAAAACTATTAATCATTAAAATGTTAATCTTATATTGTTGTTAAATGTTTGTTTATAAGGGTGAAAGTGGTGTCATGGTATTGGTGTCACATGCTGGGATGGTTCAAGTCGTTACCTGACAGAAAGACAGAAATATGTATTACGACGTGTACATAGTACATTGTAAGTAAACATATACAAATACAATGAAATATACAACTAGCATTCAACAAAACTATGATAATATATATATATATATGTAAGGTAAAAACACACACACAGGCAAAAACAGTCTGGCATCTCATTTCCTTAACACCTGTATAGGTAATTGTACCAAGATATAAGTTTCCCCAGTTGTGGGTTCGATCAGACCAGGAATGTACTCGTGGTCTCTCAAGAGACATCCGTACTGGTTTCTACCCTGAAAACAGATTTGAGCCTGCGTCTGCGTTTTACCTTGATTCAAGTTTTATCATACCTTGGGTTGGTATTGCGTACAAGTTACTATATGACCATATGTCAGTAGCCACTTAATGTATTGCATTGCTACAAGACTCGTGTCTTTACACCTCCTAAGACAAGTTAGACAACTCTGGATTGAATGAAATGCAAATGCTTGCCCTTGTTTGTCTAAAAAGTTCTGGTTCAAAATATGTATGCAAGAACTATTACGTGCATACCTCAGTAGCCACATGACGGGCTTGATTCATAATTTAATTTTCAACGACCAACTAAAATCAAGTTGGATTACTCTACTTTGCGTATAATGCAAATAATTGTCGTTGTTTGCCTAAGAAAGTCTCGTTATTGTTTTTCATACACGTATCTCAAATCCGTAACCTGAGTGGCTGCTGAAATAGGGACCTTCTCGCCAATGCGTCCCGGGTTCGGGTCCCGACCAGGGCGCATGTGAGTTTCGTTTGTGGTCACAAAGCCGGACAAGTAGGTTTGCTGCGGGTACTCCAGTTTCCACCACGACACAAGACCACACTCTCTCGTAACAGTGTACCATCAAGAGTGATGGTTATGATGTCGTAATAGATTCATTCACAACCGTAATCAATTCTTAATCTTAATTAAAACTAAGCAGCCACTTGATGTATTTGATTGAAACTTAAAAACAAAGCTTCGCAGTCAACAAAACTATTAAGTAAAGGAAGTTGTGCTATTCCTGAATCAGGGTAGTGTTTGGCTCTTGTTGGACATGCTAATTCTGGTTTTGCGTGCATTACCATCAAGACCACATCTTACCAATTACTCGAATCGGTTTGATTGATAGTAATTTCAGCAAGTTGGGTTACTCTTGAATGATTGCATGCAAATTATGACTGCTGTTCAAAATAAATAAAAAAACAACCTTCAAATGGTTTTCCTCTGATTCGGGTTGGTCAATATTGTTTAGATAAATAAGAACTAGGCCAGGAGGTCAAATTTAAGGGATTTTTGTCAATTACCATGAAACTCTCCAAGAAGGTTCATGACATTGATCTTTGCTTTAAATGTATAAACATGTGAGCGATTAAGGACAATCTTGGGCCTCTTGTTTACTTTGGATGGCCATCACTCTCTTTGGACGTTTGCAAGTTTGTAACAAATCTCACTGATTGCTCCTGTTATCGGAAATAGAACATTTAGTAAACTGCAGAAAGCTATTAAGCATTTTGGATAAAAGTACAACACTCTATGTCACTTCATTTAGAATGAATCGCTTATGTTTTGGCACCAAAAATGCGTTTTTTCTGAAATGTATCTGAAAACACTTACATTATATTTAGTTTACTCTTTGATTCCAAAATTGCCTAAAAAGATGCACTGAAAGTACCCAAAAAAACCTGTTGTAATGGGGAGACTGAACACACGCCGGTACATTCAGGATTTTTTAGAAAACTGTTACCATATCCGTTCGCTCACAAGCTGACGGATACTTAAACTTCTATTTAATAAATTGGTAACATCACGTAATAATATCAATAAACCAATAACGCTGAATTTTGCTGAACCGCGTAACTTATGCATTTAAAAATGATAGACATCAAAGCAAGTTTAGCATATATCAACTTTTGTTGACGGGTTCAGGCATTCAGTATCTTAGTTTTAACACTCTTTATGATTTTCCACACTTAATTGATTTCTTAGTAAAAAAATCCGTAAAAAGTGCATTTTACAAACCCTGAATTCATTATACCATTTTAAGAGTTAATATACCCAATTTGCCTTTTTTCATTATTCAATCCCTACATATATATCACATTCCGCTCAATGTAGTCCTTGGTTATAGAAAATCTAGTTTGAAAAGACAAGGAGGCGAACAAAATAATTTTCAACTTTTATTTCAAAAATATTACACTCAGTTTGTATGAAAACCCAAAGTGTTTAACGTGACGTTTTTAAGTGACTTAGATCTTAAAATGTCCCTTGGATTAAATAACTACCCGTATAAATGAAGTTGCAATGATTGGTGTTTGACATTAATGTTTATGTCATAGACCAACTTCCGAATCCTGGCCACCATAACAAGTATCACTGTTGGTTTAGTTTGTGGAATCCGTCTTCACCATATTTTTTACCCAAAGCTCATGAAATTTGGTGAGAATGACTTTTCTGAATAAAATCTGTGTTATGTTTGATTATTGATCATGCATGTCTAGTAAAAATAATTATCAATATGTCACATGCTGGAAATAACAAGTTAATGTCCAAGAGGCGCCATATTTTCTATCAACTCTTCATGAAATTTGGTCAATATTTATGTTTCTCAGACACATATGTCATGTTCAACTGTACGTGTGTAAGCTTAAGCTATTAAAACGTTTTTATATGACAGCACTCGGTATGATCTTCTTCTACTAAAACTTGGTCAGAATATTTGTCTCTACGGAAATCGAGGCAAAGTAGGATCAAGGTTCACGCCCGGTCAAAAACACGATGCTACCTATAACTCATGCGTATCTTTATGAAATCCATTCTGGGCGAATCCTCATCGCAACGTTACCTGTGTACCTAAACGTTTTCGCATTAGATAAGATCAAAGGTGTTCTATAATTGGGGTAGAACATTATTGTAAGTTGAGGTACTCGTATAGCATGGATATATATATAAAAACACAATTCACTTTTGAATACGTTTCCGGCAGAATACTTGCATGAATATGCTCCTGAATTTCTTACTCAGTGCGTAATACAGTAAGAAATTAACTGCACTATTTACTGTAATTAGAAGGTTTCTTAACGAGGAAAGAACCTGCCAATGGAAGGCGTCTTTTATGTCGACATTGATGGAGTAGGCGATGTTGTAAACTACCGCGGGGACTTGGCAACAGATGAACACGAGAACAACAACCGTTAGCATGACTGAAACTCTGTGCTCTTTATATTTCCGGGAGCACATGGTCTCCTGCGCGAGCTTCGATCTTCTGACTGCAAGCATGAGGTGGGTATTGATCACTGCTAATAATCCAAACGGTATACAAATCACAACAATCGTATAGATATATTGGTAGTAGATTCTCTTGAACATAGCATTGTGGCCAAAGGCCGTTTCGGTGTAGCCCAACAGTGCTATTGTGTGGTTGTCGTGAATTTCAACAGTTTCAGTTATTGCGTATTCAAACCACCTACACACATTGAACAAAACTGCTGCGACGGCGACGATAACGAGAATTATCCTTGCACGATGAACTGTACATAGCGTGGTCACCTTTAGTGGTATACAAACGGCGATATATCTTTCTACAGTCAGAGAAACGGTGGTCCAAATAGTCCCAAAGCGAACAACAAGGACCGCAGGATAAACGTAAACCATTACAAATGGCCACACATGTCGTTTGTAATCGTCACTTAGTTGAGGTAGCGATATGAAAAATAGCGTGCCCAGCAGGACAGCCATGTCCCAAAGTGCGAGGCCCGTCAAGAACGTGTAGGTGGAGGACCTCAGCTTGGGCCTCGTAAGAATGAATAGAGCCATTGCGTTGCCCGCCAAACCGAAGACTATAACAATTGCGGATGCCACGCCGTCCATGCAAAACAAAACGGTCGCCAGTATTTCCGGCGTCATGTTGATATAACTGAAATTATATATAAATTAAATGCATTTTGAAACGTGAACAAAGACAACAATAAAGAAAATGTTCACTGCTTGGCTGCGTGTTATGATACGAGTATACTACGAAATTATCAGTCTCATCAGCGAAAACGTGACAGTACGGTAACGAAAAACACGATAATACGACAGTACGATGGTGATAATGCGATATACTATTGTGTTTTCACCATCGCATTATCGTGTATTCACCATTGTAATATCGTGATTTCGCGTTTTCGTTATCGTAGTATCGTACTGTCACGTGCTCATCATCATACTGCCATGTTAACATCATCGTATTCTCACATATTCATCATCGTACTATCGCGTTTTCATGATTCGTACTGTCGTGTTTCCGTCATCCTACTGTCGTGTTTCCGTCATCCTACTGTCGCGTTTTCATCATCGCACTATCGAGTTTTCATCATCGTAATGTCGCGTTTTCATTATCGCAATGGCGTGTTTTCATCATCGTACTGTCGCGTTTTTATCATCGTACTGTCGCGTTTTCATCATCGTACAGCGCGTTTTCATTATTGTACTATCGCGTTTTCATCATCGTAATATCGCGTTTTCATTATCGTACTGTCGTGTTTTCATCATCGTACTGTTGCGTTTTCATGATCGTACTGTTGCGTTTTCATTATCGTTTTGTCCCGTTTTCATCATCGTTCCGACGCGTTTTCATCGTCGTACTGACGCATTTTCATCATCTTACTATCGCGTTTTCATCATCTTACAATCACGTTTTATTATCGTATTGACGTGCTTTCATCATCATCGCGACGCGTTTTCATCATCGTAAGATGACCTTCCGGTGCACATGCGCATACAATAATTTCCCCTCCATGTGACAAAATGTCGGTTTCAGGGGTGCGTATATTAAGCCTCTGAATCATGGCTTTAACTGAAGATTTTATCACGTTCTTTGAATTGATCTGAAATATTGGAAACAACGAATGACACAATAAAGATTGAATTATTAATTGTCTTTATACAATAAAACCAATTAATAACCAGTCAAAACAGTATCTTCGAACAATTTTCCAAATGCAATACCTCTCCGTTTAAATCATCATCATCATCATCATCATCATCATCATCATCATCATCATCATCATTATCATCATCATCATCATCATCGTCAACAACAACAACAACAACATTGTCGTCGTTGTCGCATCATCATCACCATGTTGCACAATAGTTAACTTATCAAAAACGATTTGAAGGTATAATAACTTGATAATTTATATTAGCCTCAAAAAATCCGATTATATTGTTTTCCAATTATCATCATATTTACACCAAATTTGCTAGGGAGGGTCGGGTTCCCCGGCAGAAACATCTCATTCATCATTGGTATAAGTAGTCACTAGCAAGCACTCATTATTATGTCGTGTTCTTAGAACAAATGCGTCTATAATAATCCACACGTGCTTGTGGATTATTCTAGACGCTTTTGTTCTAAGAATACAACGTATAAGAATGATATTTTCGGGGGTCCTGTGATTTTCCTACCTCTCCAACACGTTAAATCCCGGATGAAGTTGTATTACAGATACAATAGCAGCATAAGCAACAAATCGTCAATCAGAAAAGAGATCGCGCGTAGTAGTAATAGTAGCAGTAGCAGTAAGAATAGAAGTAGTAGCAAAAGCAGCATCAACAGCAGTAGCAGAAGAAGTAGTAGCAGCAGCAGCAGCAGTAGAAGTAGTAGTAGTAGTAGTAGTAGTAGTAGTAGTAGTAGTAGTGGTGGTGGTGGTGGTGGTGGCGGCGGCGGCGGCGGCGGCGGTAGTAGTAGTAGTAGTAGTAGTAGTAGTAGTAGTAGTAGTAGTAGTAGTAGTAGTAGTAGTAGTAGTAGTAGTAGTAGGAGGAGGAGTAGTGCTAGTAATAGTAGCAGTAGCAGCAGCAGCGGCAGTCCGGTAGCAGTAGCAGTAGAAGTATCATTTATAAAAAAAGACAGGTGCTCTAATCAGGTTAATATGACGTAACGTCATTTTACTTCAGATTTAACGCTGCGCTATCGTTAGTTTTTTTCCAAACAACTGGAGAGTTTACAAGACGAATCTTAAACGCATTTATGATGTTGGTCGTTATTATGATCGTACATTTACGATAATGGCATACCGTAAAATCTCTCTGAAACGCACCCTTGCATCCAAAATTTTGTCACATGGAGGACAATGCCTTTTTTGAGCATGCGCACCGTACGGCAATAGTACGTTGATGAAAACACGACTGTACGATGATGAAAACGCGACTGTACGATGATGAAAACGCGACTGTACGATGATGAAAACGCGATAGTACGATGATGTAAACACGACAGTACGATAATGAAAACGCGACTGTACGATAATGAAAACGCGACTGTACGATGATGAAAACGCGATAGTACGATGATGTAAACACGACAGTACGATAATGAAAACGCGATAGTACGATGTTGAAAACGCGATAGTACGATGATGTAAACACGACAGTACGATAATGAAAACGCGACTGTACGATGATGAAAACGCGATAGAACGAATGATAACGCGACAGTACGATGATGATAACACGACAGTACGATGTTGAAATCACCCGATAGCACGGTGATAAAACACGACAGTACGATACTACAATAACAAAAACGCTAAATCAAGATACTACGATGGTGAATACGCGTCAATACGATGGTGAAAACCCCATAGTTTATCGTATTATCATCATCGTACTGTCGTATTTTCTTTATTGTAATTTCGTGATTTCGCATTTTCACTCAACGTACTATCGAGTATCGTGTTTCAGATTAACAGGCGATGGCCTTTACATAAGAAAGATCTATGCTACGTGTGATTAAAGCTGCACTCGCACAAAGTTACCGCTTTTTAATTACTTTTTATTTTTATTTAGTAAACCAGTGATTTAAGACTGCTGACAAAAAAGAACAGATCGCAGATTTTCATAATTCCGTTCGAAAATTAATGTTTTATGGCTTAAAGCGTTACTAACGGTTTAAGAAAAATACATAAAACATCATTTTTTTTTAACTTAAATAAGAAAATCTACGAACTGATTTTTTATCAGCAGTCTTATATAACTGGTTTCCATACATTTTCGCATAAATTGGCTTGTTCCAAGACAAAAATAAAAACAAGTTGTCAACACGTTCAATCTGTGAGAGTGCAACTCTACGAAATTTGGTATGCATGTAAAATGGCGACATATAAATATAGTGTTCAAAAGCATTCCGTACAAATCATCATTTTATAGTAAAAACCTTTCAGTTTCACGAAACTTGTCAAAGACGCGCGACCTTCATAAACAGTTTAGAAATGGCCGAAAATAGAAAGGAAAAAGCTTATGACAGTGTTCAAAGACGATCGGAAACCATAAAATAGCAGCAAAAAAGCATGTGTTTTAAACTTAGAAAATTATTTATCTAAATTTTATTTTTCTCATCGATATAACCAAAAAATAACTTTTGTCGGTAGAATTATTTTAAGACGTAAAAGTGAATGCACGTGCAAATTACGGGTTTGAACGGATTCAAACATTTTAGAAAAATGCAAACATGTATACGATTTCGCTAACATAACAAAAATATATTGCGTATTTATTCATTGAAATTAAACAAAGATAATACTTACACTTTCCGACAGGAATGTAAATAATCCAAAGAAAAACTATTTCTGAAGAAAAAACACGCCTACTACTCTCATTTATGTCAGGCTGCCTTCATTCAACATCTTTTCTGTGAAGAATGGAGTCATCAAAGTGATGGTTTTTGTAACAATTGGCGCTCATTCAACATGTATTTAGCCTTGATGCGGTTAATTATACACAACTAGGGTCAGAAGGCTTTAGAACTTTTGACGTTACCAGAAAGGCTGCAACTTGGTATATTCCGTTCCCCACGTAAGAATTGGTACTGCCTGTTATGCGAACAAGTGTAAATACGAAATGTATTTGTCTAAAAACAGTGCACTCTTATGGTACTAGTATTCTAAACTTATTTCTTTCTTCAGCAGTTTCAAGACGCACGCACGGGCGAAAACTCCCAAATGGATTTCGGCTGGTAAATGTACTCATACGGTAACCTTATATTTCCAAAAGACTCGAATTGCGCGCAAAGTATCGAGGAAATAACTTCTTATTGAGATGAATGGTTTTCATCACTTTTGTACATATGTTCCGTATGGCATTGCCATTGTTCAAAACAAACTAGAGAAACCACTTAGAAAAAATAATCCTGATACTTGTATACAAAGAATATCAACACGTGCGAGTAATTTGAATTAAGATGTTTCGGACGGGCAATGCCGTTACTTTTAGACTCCAGAGCATTGGATAGTGCGTCTTTATCGAACTAAGCGACTTATCTGCACTCTTCTATGATATTGTTTTTCTTTTGAATACGATACACTCGAAACTGTCTGCTAAATCAGAGTAACTGTATCCATCTGTTAGAAATTGCGCTTTAATGACATGGTCATATGACGTTGAAACATCTGTTGGAAGTTGCGCTTCAATAACATGGTCGGATGACGTTGAAACATCTGTTAGAATTTGCGCTTCAGTGACATGACCACCAGCATATCATGAAAGAACACCCAACACATATTGCTGACCACTCTATCCATTTCAAGTGTCCAGTAAACCCGTTGGAATTGTTATGGCCATAGCCTGGTCATATGCCAACGGCAAAGCTATGAGACGCGGTTTTGCTTTGAAATACCCTACCGGCAATTAAATCTTAGAGCATTGACCGCCTAGTGCTACCTTGGCAACTGACCTGAAAACACAAATGTAATTTGCAACGCACCCTTCCTATGCTGCTTGAAGGGAATGTTGCCTCTGTTTAAATTCCTGTCAGCTATGAAAATGTAATGACTAAGAAGCGACGTATAGACCTACGTCTGAGGATGGATCATGGGCGATGCCAACTCCTACACCTTTTGATCAGAGAAAATGCAACAAATGTCAAGTCTTACAAAAAAGAATATCATTGTGTCCGAGATTGTAATCTATACGCTGATATAAGATATAAATAAATATATATAAATATGTACCCCTATTTTATAGATGTAGAACCAAATATGAAAAATAATACATGTTCTAATTGAAAATAAATATTCAATTAATTACATCTGAAAAAGAGGATTTGCTAAGAAAAAATAGTATATAATTATATCTACAATGTATGTTTAGTCAGACCAGCTGAAGCGAATGCGTCATCATATATCATGTGTGTATCGCTTTCATTCATGTAACGTTTGTTTTTATATTGTACTTAGTTATGTACGGACATTATACTTGATTAGCATACAGGTATAGACGTCAATCTTAAATGATATATAGTGTAGTGTTGTATCAATCAAAATAAGTACGTTTTTATAACTATACATGACTCCGCTAGATTCTTTTTGTTAGTATTTAATATGATTTTGCATTTCGACAAATTCTTTGTTTGTACGGATATTGGTTGAAGATGAATCTTTACATCCAGTTGTCAATATTGAAGTAATTTATTTATAATGATTATCTGCACAACTTTACCAAGTTTGTTTTAACTATGTAATTTGATTCAGGTAAGAATATTACACGCAAACCGAGACGGCAGATCGAACTAGAGATTGTTTTTTTGAAAAAGCGCTTGTCTCCCCTATTGTGTGGTCGTAGCTGAGAAAAAATAAATGATGGACATGAAATTTGTAACTTTGGACTGGAGACAAACCAACAGTGAAGTTTGGTTTATTCGATTATATTAAATAGTGAAGAGAAGAAAGTGTTGTTGATTAATCATGGAAAATGTAAACGAAGTTTGCATTGTATGAAGTTCCTGGGCGCAAGCGTTATTCAATTATTGATCGGAAACCATTTTTCAGCTCACAGTCATCGTGACCATGACCTTTTACCTACTGATCACAACATCAATAGGGATCATCTACATAACCAACTTGCATACCAAGTATTAAGTTCTTGGGTGCAAGTGTTCTTTAGTTACTGAGCGGTAACCATTTCTTCAACTCAAGGTCATGGCAACCTTGACCTTTGACCTACTGATCTCAAAATCAATAGGGGTCATCTACTAGTCATGACCGACTAGCGTACCAAGAATGAAGTTCCTGGGTACAAGCGTTCTTAAGTTATTGAGCAGAAACCATTTTTAAGCTTAAGGTCACCGCCAACGTATCATTTTTTACCTGAAGGTAACCTTGACCTTTGACCTTTTGATCTGAAAATCAATAGGGGTCATCTTCTAGTCATGAACAACTAGCTTACCAAGTATGAAGTTCCTGAAACCAAAGGATCTTTAGTTATTGAGCGGAAACTTTTTCTTCACTTCAAGGTCATGGCAACCTTGACCTTTGACCTAGTGATCTCAAAATCAATATGGGTCATCTTCTAGTCATGACCAACTAGCATACCAAGTATGAAATTCCTGGTTGCAAGCGTTCTCTAGTTATTGAGCGGAAACAGTTTCTTCACCTCAAGGTCACGGTGACCTTGACCATTGACCTACTGATCTCAAAATCAATAGGAGTCATCTACTAGTCATGAACAACTATGAAGTTCCTGGGTACAAGGTTTCTTTAGTTATTGAGCAGAAACCATTTTTAAGCTTAAGGTCACTGCCAACATAACATTTTTTACCTGAAGGTAACCTTGACCTTTGACCTTTTGATCTCAAAATCAATAGGAGTCATCTAATAGTCATGAACAACTAGCATACCAAGTATGAAGTTCCTGGACCCAAAGGATCTTTAGTAATTGAGTGGAAACCGTTTCTTCACCTCAAGGTCACGTTGACCCTGATCTTTGACCTAGTGACCCCAAATTCAATAGGGGTCATCTACTAGTCATGACCAACTAGCATACCAAGTATGAAGTTCCTGGGTCTAAGAGTTCTATAGTTATTGGGCGGAAACGAAGTGTGACGTACTGACTGACTGACTGACAGACTGATGGACTGACTGACAGACAGGGCAAAAACAATATGTCTCCCCATGAATGGGGGAGACATAAAGATATTACACGCAAATGATTTTTACATGGAAGGTCACCACGACCTTGACTATTGACCTTGTTACCCCCAAAACAATTGGGATCATCTAGACATCATGACCAACCTCACTTCAAAGTTTGGTGAACCTAGATCAAAGCATTCTCCTGATATTGCACGGAAATATTTTTTTTACATTAGAGGTCACAGCGACGTTGACCTTTGACCTTGTGACCCCCCAAAATATAGGAGTTTTCTAAACCTCATGATCAACCTCCCTACCAAGTTTGGTGAACCTAGGTCAAACCATTCTCAAGATATTGAGCGGAAATGTTTTTTACATTGGGGGTCGCCGCGACCTTGACCTTTGACCTAGTGACCCCAAAAACAATAGGGATCTTCTACACCTCATGACCAACCTCCCTACCAAGTTTGGTGAACCTAGGTCAAACCGTTCTCAAGATTTTGAGCAGAAATGTTTTTTATATTGGGGGTCGCCGCGACCTTGACCTTTGACCTAGTGTACCCAAAAACAATAGGGATCCTCTACACCTCACGACCAACCTCCCTACCAAGTTTGGTGATCCTAGGTCATGCGGTTTTCCAGTTATCGATCGGAAACGAAGTGTGACGTACGGACGAACTGACGGACTGACGGACTACCGGACTGACGGACAGGGCAAAAACAATATGTCTCCCCCAGAGAGGGGGAGACATAATCACTATACGCCATCCTTTGGGGGGCATAAATGAAAAAAGAGTTATGGTTCTCAAGAATTTAAGTTCTTCTGTGATTTTTTTGAATGATGGGCGACATACACATCTCATCCTGTCATTACTATACCCCAGAAGGAGTGGGGGTAATAAAACTGTCACGCTAAAAACACAATGCACTACATGTATGCCGGTATGCAGATTTCCCTGGCACTAGTTCCAACTTGCCAAGGTGATTGAAAAGGCACAAGATATTTCCATATTTGACATCATTAAAAATAAGATAACATCAATTTAAAATCTTTATTTATACATGCAACATTCTCATACATCAATGTACAGGCTTAATTCTCATACATCAATACCATTATAATGAACGTAATAATCATTTCACTTAGACAAAGTTTTAATGCAACAGCGTAGACTTTTTTCAAAACTGGTTGTGTTTGACTACTTCATTGAATGAACTATAAATTCACATAAGTATGTTTAGATAGTAATCATTAAGAACAAAGCTATTCATCATCAAATCATACTATTCCAATACAGTAGCAAGTTTAGATTAATGTACATGTATAAATCCAACACTGGCTTCAGAAGTCAACTGTTACATAATCGTACTGTGGTATACATTTTAACAGCAAGTTTCTCTAAACAATGTTTCTAACCAAAGTTTTTATTCCTCGCTAATACATATTTATATATAATAGTATACAGTCGTACAAAACTAGTTTTTGTCAAACAACTACTGACACTTTTCAAGCTATTTGACATTTCACTGAAAACAAGATAAAAAAAATCATAAGCAAATTGTAAAGGAAAGGAAACTGTTTTTCTATCTCTGAGGCTGTATACCGTAAAACTTCTTAAAGAATTACTGACCTTAAGTCCATTTCATAAAAAAATTGAAGTCTGATATATATTAACAGAAAAGTGTGTTTTTTTTACATAACAGTTATACATGTAATATTCAATAAAATCAATGAAGTAAAGTAGTTTTATATATTATGAAGTTACTCTATAATATGACCAGCGAGAGACTTAATGACATGTTTTATTAAAGTCAGGAGATATATGATTACCATCACAAGCCTGAATATCTCTTGAAGATGCACTCTAACTTCCAAATAAGATGTACCACAATTGATACAATTGTTTTAATTTACCGAAAAGGATGAATAACTATCGAAATCAAAGGTTCTTTTCAGGATAAAATGTTTAAGCTGAAAGAAAGCTGCAGAAAACACAATATGTCTATCCTATGGGACAATAGTTGATCACTGTAAATCTTTTGGGACCTACCAGTCATTTAATATTTCTGCGTTTTCAGCTATTAAAGACAAGGTTTCAATCTTGTAATCAGTAATTTATTGTTTCCATAAATACACTATTTAGTTAGCACCCGGTAGTTAAAGGTTCATCACTCATAATTAATGTTTGTTGTACATGTGTATATATTGATTTTAAACACAAGTGTCATTAAGTTCTTAAAAAGTTATTTCATTAATTAAAATTTCCAACTTATCTTGATTTTACTAAATAAAAACAAGTTTATCTTGATTTTTGTTTTAAAGTCCAAAATCTAAGTACAATAGCAAAAATAGTGAGCTTAGCTAGTTTTGAAAAACGGGGGGCCTGTACTACATTTTTAACACTTTGTGGTACATTACCAACAAGAAGAATCAATTGTTTATACTTTTTTTTTAATTATATTTTCTTCATGATTTCCAGTACAAAAAGTATTGAATCAAACAAATAAAAGTTTAACATCCATTTATGTCAACTTCATTTCAATTTTGATTTAAAATCCTCCAAATGTATGCAGCCAAATACCGCCTATGGTTCAACATATCATGATTCCTATAATGAAATATATCATGCAAATAAGAATATAAGTTTAATTCCTATATAACAAATAACGAAAGAACAGTAAAAATCATGTGTCATTAAACCGACCTTTTGGCCAAATCTCGATACTAATTTTGAAAAGAAAATCACATAACTTTGGTAAAAATCAATATGATTATCCTATTTTCACCAAGAATTCAATGTCATCTAAAATTCCTATGATGGAGCACAATAATATAGACCTGAACAGTCAATGATCTAGTGTAGGATTATTATGTCATCTCCAGTGCAGAGCGATGGTATGGTCGAGAGACAGAAGTCATCTCAGGTTTAGAAGGCTTCAGTGGGTGACGGCAATTGCGGGAATCGGGAAATCGATCGTGGTAGTGCTCCAGTCGAAGATACTTCACTGTAACCAGTCGTCCTGGAAAGGTACGTTAAAGTTTAAAAAAGAAAGAACATGATCGAGTTTCGTAAAATCAACCATTTCTATAACCATAAATCATCAAGTTTCGTACCACATATAATTTTGTGCAAATAAGTTATATAATTACAGGGACCATTTTATGAATGATAATGGGTGTGATTTTTGTATCTTGTTGATCAGGGCTTCCATTAAAGGAAGTTTGGAAGTATATTACTCCCTAGTTATGGGTTTCAAAATTGATTCCTTGGAAGTACAAAAACTTCCATAATTTTGGAGAAAACTTCCTATTTGTTAAAAGCTTGGAAGTTCAAAATATCAAAACCTGGTGTCAATATCACTTTTATGGAAGTAGAATCAATTATTTTAATCTATATCTGTGAATTTGGCAAGTCATAGTTGAATTATTTTTTTTTAACATACCTGTTGAGAATACTGGGAAAATTTTGTATTCAAGAGTCTTAAACTTCAACATTTGTGTGAAAAACTTCTAATATTAATGGACAGGAAGTTCGTACTTCCAGTTTCAAATTTGAAATGGAAGCCCTGGTTGAGATGTTAAACAATGGTACTGCACTGAAAATATTTAATTAATGGAACAGCTGCTGGTGTGCATCTATAAATATTCAATTATTTTTATGGGCTGTTGGTCTAATAGCTTACAACTATTTGAAATATTGAATTGAATTATGCTTGAATCTGTTTCCGGAGTGCACACTTGTGCAGGATGAAAAACAACCAGGATTCAATTGAGAACCATTACTGAGGTTAAGATAGCTTACAACTATTTGCAGTATTAAATTGAATCATGCTTGAATCTGTTTCCAGAGTGAACACTTGTGCGGGATAAAAACAAACATGATTCAATTGAGGACCATTATTGCCAGAGGTCAAGATGTGGAGGCAAGCTCTTACCATCAAACCACCATCCATGCAAAGCCTGATAGGCCCCGTACGCTTTTTCGCAACTGCTGCATTTAATGTAAACACAGCCCTGAAAGATATCAAAGACATATAAAACTACTGATATTAATGTCGATATCAACCTTGGGATATCAACCAACCACTAGGACATAAGCATTTCAATTTTCATACATTGTCACCATACCTTAACAGTGCAAAGACTGGAAACTTACAAATAGAAATCGAAGGCACTAATTGGTAATTCATTCTAGCAATAAGTTGACAACATACGGTCATAATGATCTTCCTATGCCCAACTGTATTAAGATGATAATAATAATCAAGGTTTATTGTTTTACTATGGTTAACTGAATAAATATATTCAGAATTCAGCAATTATAATAATGTCATAAATGCTCTAGCACATACCTCTTTCGATGATCTATCAACGAAAATGTGCAGTATTCCATGGTTGTCTTGACATTTCTCCAGAATACTCTCCTCAATATCCAGGTGCCAGTCATCCGTGGTCTGTTCACTGTTAACAGGAAAGTACAAAAACTTGAATCATCGAAATAAGAATTTAAAGGGGCAATATATCACAATATGTCAGTCAGAGTACCGTATTATATCATGTATAGGACGCTAGCATAGATAGGACGCAGGCAAAAAAATAGTTGAGAAAACGGGTAAAACCCCTTAATATATAAGATAGGACGCAGCGGAAAAATATCAAAATCGGAGCCGAAAAATTGATTTTGGTAAAGTATTTATAACATATATTGAAGTAAAAAAACAAACAAAAAATTGTATATAAGGCATATTTCGATAACTGTCTTGCGTATTTTGATAATTATCGTCGTATTTCGGTAATTTAGCGTACACAACAATGATATATGTCTTGACATCTTGAGAACATTCACGCATATTATAAGACTTATACAAATGCCGTAATAGTCCGGACACGCCTTCTGAATGAGTCAACCGTTGCAACCGTTGCAATACTCCCGACATGTCTTCTGAATGACAGTCAACCGTTGCAATCGCAGCAAAACTGTCTATTGTCAAAACTGATGATTGTTTGGATAAGGCTTGTCGCTGTGCGGATTAAAGGATGTCGGCATAATTAATGCGTGTTGGTAATTAGCCTTGCCAGCGGAAGGCACATCAGGTAAAGTGCAAACAAACAACCATACGGTATTACCATAGCAATAGTTTGTTTTATTGATGTTTTTCTTATAACAGACAGTGGGTGTTTTTCACACCTTCGCACGTTTGAAAAGATTTGATAGTGACAATAATGCTACTTTGCGTTATGCACATTTTTTTATTAATTTTTTAAAACAGTAACATGCAACAACATGTTTTGTAAAATATCGAAACATTAAAATCATGAACAACGATTAATTGATATTTACCTCCTTTCCAAATTTTCCGTTGCCGTTATAACTCAATCCTGATAAAGTGCTGACTCACATCGAGTTTTTGTTAGTAGCGTCCCTTTTGTAAAAAAGTAAACACTCGTGTTTGTTTTCAATTTATTTCTCAATAAATCATTTTAAAGTAAACATTCAATATATTTCTGCGTGTGTTAACTTGCGTGATTTTACGTGTATCAGTTGTTCTCTTCGGTGACGCAGTACAGATACTTACTATTACTGCGTTCTTCCCCGGTCCGATATTTTCGTCCTGAAATGGACTTGGAAAAAAACAGATGAAATTCTAATAGCATAGAAAGGACGCAGGCAATTTTTAAGACGAGAATTTGGGGTAAAAAAGTGCGTCCTATGCATGATATAATACGGTAATTATGAACAACAACACAGGATTAACACACTATTTAGTTCAGTAAAACTGCGCTCGTTCGAACAAGCGGTCGTTCGAGAACCGGCGTTCCCTCGAGGTCGGAGCTTGGTCCCGAACTTTTTTCCTTCTATTTTCATATAAAATATACCTACGCTGCATCGAAACCTAATTAAGTCGAGGAGTCGAGCAATATTTTCGGTCCCAAGTACACAAATCATGCACAAAACTTTATGGCTCCCTTGAGGTCATAATTTCACACTTTTTCCCAAACGCGTGTTCCAAAATAAACAAATAATTGCTAGGTATCAAAATTTTCGCAAGTTGTAAAAAACTGCAATGACAGTTGAAAGGCAATTGTTATGGTGTGAAAAAACGTTTAACACTGTAAACGAAGACCGATATTAGTTGATATGGGCATTTTAGAAGATAATTATGAGAATTTAATGACGAGAAGTTAATTGTGAGAAATGTTAATGAGAAATAAAAATATGAATAAACACTAATATATCGATCCAACATCTGAATCTCTGAAAAGAATTCCATTTTGTCACTTTGCTTTACAATATGGCCAATTTGTAAAAAAAATCGATTTATTGATTTAATGATTTTTCTTTTACATTTCATATATAGTATACATATAGTAAACGACAGCCTTTGAACATATGAGCGATTTCCACAATGCAACACATAATTGGTGTCTTAGTTAACAGACTACTTCATACTTAAAATACACTGAAGTATATTTCATAACAGACTGGAGAATTGAAAATAGGGTCGTTCGAAACATCGGTTCCCTCGAGGTTAAGGCTCAGTCCCCTGCGACCTCGAGCGATCGCAGTTTTACTGTATTTACTTTCTCGTTGTACGTAAAAAAAAATCTTACACCATAAGCATTATTTCATGTACCCAAACAAGAGTCTTAACGTGACTTACAATAGCTTTCACGATTAGATGAAAATGCTTTCAAACACCAAGCTCTGCTTGATTGGGCACAATTCATGACCAGAAATTGATTACTCACACGTTGGCATCAAACATGTTCCTGACTTTGAGACATGGCGTGGGACCATAAGGCAGACTGTTCACGTTGTTCTGGCTAGTCTCCCCAAACGCTGAAATTTCATTAATTCTTTTTATTACTTATCGTTATGGATGCAAACAAATATTTGAACATTCAATAGATTGTTTGAAATGTCAAATTTGATATTTAAATATTCTATTTTTGTTGGTGAATGAATAAAATAATAAACCTTTTGCCTGCAACTGTGTTGTTGTGTATCAAGTTGTCTTGTTTTTACGAATCACCCCTAATAACAGAGGCTTTAATGGAATGACAATACATTGCATGTGCGCCTTGAGGAATATTGTTGAACAACATACGGACATTTAAAACCCTTTAACGGCGCAAATCATCAAGAATTTATGATCTTCCCCAATCTATCCACGGATTGTTAACAAATAAGAACACATTGGAATTGAAATTATTCGATTTTGTTTAATGTTTGTTAAAATATATTTTGCTTTTTATTGAATATGGGGAATTTCAGAGACTTGTTTGAAAGCAAATAAGGGTTTGTTGCTTGGGGAAGAAGCTTATTAGTGTCAACGAAGAAGGGTTAAAAGGCCCTTGCTAATACTAAAGTGAATAAAAATAGATTTTGCATCTTCTTAAAGATTGATTTTGGTGATCAAATATTCGATTCCAAAAAAATATTGACTTTCTCATTATCAATTTTGCCATCCATTTGCATCCCTATGGTAGTTATAATTGTAATAAATCAATTAGGAATGTTAATACCAAATACAGTCATTTGATATTGATTCACGAAAATACAGTCAGCAGTTTGTCAAATTCATACAAACTACACTATATCATTAACAAAACCTAACTTTAATTTAATTGCCATATCAAAACACATAAATATCAAACCTTGTCCCTGCCACATTTTGTGTCCATTTGGCATAGCCTAAAATACAAAAAACAAAATTTATACACACAGATTTAAATAATAATTTAAGACAGGTTGATAAGCAAGCAGATGAAAGTTGTTTCCAATGACATAAGTACAATGATTTATACTTTGCAGTACAAAAAATTCAATCTTAATAAAGATCACGATTTTGCAACTATTGTACATAATTGTTCATTTTATATATGAGGGTTGTTTAGTAAGTGCTTGCAATTTTAACATTTCAATAATAAATCCTGTTTAAAATGGTACAAATGAAGTTCCAATGAAAGCAAGTTTGATGGGAGGAAATTAGCATATTTGATCAAACGCTCAACTAGTTTAGTAAGTGCTTGCAATTTTAACATTTCAATAATAAATCCTGTTTAAAATGGTACAAACGAAGTTCCAATGAAATCAAGTTTGATGGGAGGAAATTAGCATATTTGATCAAACGCTCAACTAGATTTATGGTATCCATGACAACACACTTATGTGACACAGATCAAATCTATCTGAACATTAATTAACAAACCTTCTCAAAAAAATTCATTTGTTTTATTATTTTTTTTTAATTCAGCAACTCCGAAACAACCCTCGTAACTAGTGTATACAGTATTAACTTTTGACGAGACGAGTAATAATATATGCTTGTTATATAGCAACATTTCAATTCAAGTAATTTGTGCTATAAATCATCAAGTTAGTACTTATGATATTCCCATTCATGGTTATTCAATACAGAATTTATTGAACTTGATTTATGAAATAGAGAAAAAACCTCAAAGACAAGTGTTTATATTTTTTAAGACAGCTTCTTAAGTATATTCCATACTTAATGACAAGCTAAGTATCATCAAGTCTTTAATATTTTATGTATAACAACACAATTGAAACCCTTAATACAATGTAAACACCTTTACCCCACCCACGTGTGAATACCTGAAGCCACCTCCAGACATTGAACTCCTCTCCTTGAATAACTTGCGTCTCCACTCGTATACGAGACTCATTCGTCTCGATGAACTTTACGGCTTCCTCCCACAACGACTGCAACAGGCGCCTACAGGAAGAGGAAACATATCAAAAGGGATCATTACATTTTGCATCAAAACTAAAACATGTAATCTAGGCATTGACAAAAAGATTTAAATTTTGGGACAAAGAGTTATAAACTTAAAGTTGTTGTTTTCTTGTAAATGCAGCCCAAGAAATATGGTTCAATAACTTGTTTCACAATCACTTAATAAATACATATATGTTAAAAAAAACAAGAGCTGTCGTAAGACAGCGTGCTCGACTTCGCCGCTTTGACTTTGAACTGAATACAATAACAATGTAATATTACCAAGTTTGGCCTGTTTATGTCGAACCTAACTAAAATTATTCAATACATAAGGTGACTTTCATGCTGCCCTCCCACCACCCGAAAAATGACGCAAGTTATTCAAATAACTTGATTTCCCATTATGAAAATGTGGTAAAAAATATACAAATATGCCTTTCAAAAGAAATTAAAAAAAAATTAAAAAAATAATAATAATAAAAAAAATTCAAGGGCCATATAGTATAGCCCTCCTTGTTTTCCCTTGGTAAAAAACTGGTTAAGATTTAATGTAAAAATGTGCCTGTCAAAAGAAATTAAAAAAAATATTCAAGGGACATAATTTGTATTTCGGGTTAAAATGGAGTTATGTTTCTTGTTGTAAGATGGTAGTAAATAATTTTGAATTTTATAAAGTGCATTGAATGAAAGGTATAGAAGTTTTTTTATTAAAATCCCAACTTGCCCTTAACTTTTACTTGCCTAAAACTTTAACCTAAGTCAATCAGGGGGCATAACTTGTATTAAGGATATGGAGTTACGTAACCTCATTGGGTGATGGTCCTGAACAATTGTGTGAAGTATTAAGTCAATTGAATGAAGGGTATAGAAGTTATTAATAAATATCCCAACCTGCCCTAAAACTTTAACCTATGTTCCATAGTCAATCAGGGGCCATAATTTGTATAAAAGATAATATGGAGTTATCTAACCTCATTATGTGATGTCTCTGAACAACTGTGTGAAGTATTAAGTCAATTGAATGAATGGTATTGGAGTTTTAAGTGAAAATCACAACTTGCCCTAAAACTTTAACCTGCCCTAAAACTTTAACATAAGTCAATCAGGGGCCATAACTTGTATTAAGGATAATATGGGTTATGTAACCTCATTGTGCGATGGTCCTGGACAACTGTGTGAAGTATTAAGTCAATTGAACAAAGGGTATAGAAGTTATTTATAAATATCCCAACCTGCCCTAAAACTTTAACCCAAGTTTTATAGTCAATCTGGGGCAAGTAGTATAGCCCACCTATTCTTCGAATAGTCAAGCTAAAAATCTAGTTTGATTACTAAGCCCCTACCTTTTAGGCACAGGTATAAGCTGATCTCTTATGTGCTGGACAGCCATGTAAGTTGGATAATTTGTTGGGTCATTCTTTCTCTCAGACAGCTCAAAATTCTCCTTCAGGATCTCTGCAAAATAGCAAAACAGTAACAACATTTTCAAAAGTTTACCAAGCATAAGCACTGGAATCGATTACCACAGATGATTATTTCTTCAAGCTTAGACACAGGGCATCAAGTCAGGGGTGAGACTTGCTTATCTTAGGTGAATTGACATTATCATAGTCATTCAAATTAGTCTTTAAGGTGAATAAGCCTGAATTGTAACATACATGTTTTACATGCCAGGATATATAAAATGCAGAATCTGAGCAAGCACTAGATGCATTTTACCAGAACAGGGCTTGCGAACTCATCCTAATTTATAAGTGTGATGCAGATGTTTTATGATTTACCAATTGCATTTTGTTTTTGTTGGGTTTTTTTCCATAGAAGGCCACATTGTAAATATGATGTTGTTATGGTTGAACCTGTAATTATGTCATAATGTGTACATACCTTTTCTAAATAAAGATATTATTATTATTATTATTATTAGGCCTAAAAAAAAAATACATTTGGTTCGGGTTACCCGACCCTACCTACGGAATAGGCGCCGACCCTAACGTTTCTATAGTCAGTTTGAAAAAAAAATATGAAAAAAAAAAAAAAAAAAAAAAAAAAATCTTTTTTTTTTTTGCTTTTCAATATGTAGTTTAAAACCTTAGATGCTTATACAGAAGATAACTTTAACACCATTCTCCAATGATGAAAATGACATTCTTATATAAAGCCTAATAAAAAAAAAAAATAAAAAAAAATAAAAAGCCTACCTACCCTACCTATTTTTGAAAAGGATGTAACCCTAACCAAACAATTTTTTTTTTTAGGCCTTATTAATAATATTATTATTAAACCACTCTTCTCAATATTGGTACCAAGCTTCACAAGGTAACATGAATGTCAAACACAATTATTCATATGTTTTACTCAGTTTCTCAAGACTAATTTTAGGAGTAAAAACAAACATGATTTGATGGTAGAAATTGGACTTAGCTTTGGGATAGTGAAGAGTAATATACCTTAAGTGTGAATTGTTTAAAAAAACTATTTAAAGCTTTGTAAATGTCAACCTGGTATCTGAAACATGACTTACGAAGAAAGATCATGCGCCTAAAAAACAGATGATGACTTTTGAAAATCTTATTTGAATCTTGAGAAGAGTGATAAACTCACGGGTTTTGGACTGTATTGGAACAGTGTGTGTATACCACATGATAAATTACGTCATATATACTACGTCGGAAGGCATCATTTTGCTTAAAATAAAGACTTAAAACAAAGATAACTTTTCTTTTACAACTCCATTTTAAATGAAACAAAGGGCAGTCTAAAAAGCTTAAAGAGCCCCACATTTGTTTCATTACCAAAATTTGATAAGGTCATTAGTTTTATCAGTTTATTAGTTTCCAGAATAATGTATTGACAGTGCTCCGTCAGACGGCCGTATTGTGAAAAGGTTTTTCGAAGTGTTTAAAAAAAATAAACCCTCAATCAAACTCTGGTAAAAGACCGAAGACAAGGCTCCGTAAGTGGCGTAGACCGTGCTATGTTGCATTTAAAATGGTGAAGAAATCGTGAAGTTATCTTCGTTTAAAGTATTTTTTCAAATCAAAATATTGCCTTCCGACGTAGCATTTATGACGCAATTTATCATATATACATATACACACACTGTGGAAGCCCTGCCTTACCAATGATTTTCTCCACCATCTCATAGACCCTCTGTTGTTCCTTCTCTTTCTTCTTGTTCATCCATCGCAGGTAGTAGATCCCCAGTACACCAACAAACACACCTGAAAATAATAACCATTTGTTACCGTGCCAGATATTAATGTCAATGATGTTTCAACAAGCCTAGCCAAGAGGTTTTCAACTTTTTGAGACAGTTCTATACTTTCGTTATTTTTGGTTGGTTTTAAGTTTCCAAAGTTATATTCCAATACTTACACACACACAAATATTCATGAAATAAAAATAAACTAAATTAAAATTTCCGTCATTTTAAAGTGCTCATACTTCAAATTGGATAATTTGCAATATATATGCAAAATCGTCATGCTTATGTACAACTCCGCACTATTTAAACTCTCAACTCTAGTAGCGATCATCACAGACATTGCCAGTCCGAGTTAAGTGATTTTTGCAATGTTTTCATTTGCATTCATCACTGCTCACAAATAAATTCATGGGCTATTTTGTGTTGCCTAGATCAACCAATGAGTATGTGATATCCCATAATACAAATTGACACATCCCTAAATTGGTTTACAACAGCCCTCACTAATTACCTTATTTGTTCAACAAAAATATATAAATAAATCCATGTTAAGTGACTTGTAAATCCCCCCATTTGTTGAATGTTTATAACATGGTGACTTTGGTGGTTCAGCATCATGTCAATGGTCAATTGCCATAGGACACCACAAGTCTCATTTTCAACCACTTACACATAAGAAGCAGACCAAGCCCATATAAAACCTTGTACAGGGCCAACAAGATCCGGCTGGAGAGGGGCAGGTTGCCATAGCGACACTCTAATTCTTCAACCTCCATCGAAAGCACAGCTTTTTCACCATTAGACTGGAAAGCCCTGAAACAGTCAGTGTTGTTCAGGTTGAAATGCATTTTATAATCAGTGTTCTCAAGAACCGGCTGCCGGCGAAAATGGACGGTTCAAATGGCAATTGGGCCAGTTCATATTTGTAAAACTAAATGAATTTTAAGTAGAATATGTAGAATCTGGTCGGTTACTTTACTTTTTGAGATGGTTCAACTGAAACTTATTGAGAACCCTGAATAATTACAAACAAATAAAGTATTTTTTTACAAGGGCCATGCAGCCAACACTTAATAAGTTTAACCAGTATTCAGTGAACTATAAAGAGTACGGTACATAAGGACATAAAATTGCAAATGAGTAGAATATCATAAAGATTCCAAGAATAGCTACACATGTAAATTAAATTTAGATGTACAAAATCGGAAGTCAGTAAAAATGCTTTTTCTCAGTCTACCATCTCTGTCTTGGTCAAGACATGTACAACTTGCAGGTCATCAGCTCGAGGTGATTTTGATACTTTCTTCCATTTATGGTAAAGAAAACAATAAACCTTTATACTTGGCTGTCAGATACTTACATTATGTCCCAGTCATTTTGAAGAATCAAAAAAAAGCTAAGCTGGAGTATTCTTTCAACTTGGGTATCGTTCTGAAATGAAACAACTTTGTTATGAATGGTGCCTCTAATTCTGTGTAATACAACAAAGACTGTATCTAAGTAAAACATCAATTATAAATTAGAGAGAACATGAGCCATAAATAGTTTTAGAACATGAGCTATAAATAGCTTTAGACAGATGCAGAGAACATTAGCTATAAATAGTTTTAAACCGATGCAGAGAACATGAGCTATAAATAGCTTTAGACAGATGCAGAGAACATGAGCTATATATATATATATAGCTTTAGACAGATGCAGAGAACATGAGCTATAAATAGCTTTAGACAGATGCAGAGAACATGGGCTATAAATAGCTTTAAACCGATGCAGAGAACATGAGCTATATATAGCTTTAGACAGATGCAGAGAACATGAGCTATAAATAGCTTTAGACAGATGGAGAGAACATGAGCTATGAATAGGTTTAGACTGATTGCCATTAACATGGTGAAAAGGTTTAGATTTAAAGTTAACATGTAAAATTTGGTAGTTTACATGTATGGGATTCTTTCTTAGCCATTGGTATATCTTTCTAAGTACAATCTAACATGACATTGTAAGTCAGGTCTTTTGAGAAGCATGAAACACAACCATATCAAAAGAAATGATTAGAAATGATTTTCACCTTGAGAGTCTCTTTATCTAACATGTTTGCAATATCCTGCCTTTTGAGTCGAACACTGTTCTCATCTATCTCACCAAGCTCGTATTGTCCTGGAAAAATAAACCAAACATTTGATTGTTCTAGTAGGGAAATCCTTTTTATCATGATTATATGGGTAAATGCAACTAGGATGAGTAAAGCCTTAAAGGTGCACTCTCACAGATTGAACATTTTGACAACTTGAACTTTCATATCTTGGAACTAGCCAATTTTCGCAGAAAATGCATGGAAACAAGTGATATAAGACTGTTGACAAAAAATCAGACCGCAGGTTTTCGTATTAATTTTTAAAATGGATGTTTTATGCAATTTTCTTACAGCATTTATAAGGCTTAAGCCATAAAACATTAATTTTCAAACATTAATATGAAACAAGAGGGCCAAATGGCCCTGAATCGCTCACCTGTCATATATTGTACATTCTTCCATTATATACAAATATTGAAAACCTAAGCCTATGAACACGGGGCGTGGCCAATTTTGACCCCAGGGCTAAAGTTTGAACAATCTTAATAGTAGTCCGATAAACGATGCTTCATACCAAATATTTAAGGCCTTCGCCTTTTGGTTTCGGAGAAGAAGATTTTTTAAGTTTTCATCATATATAAGGAAACCCATGACCGCTTGGGTGGTGACCCCAGGGCCATAATTTGAACAATCTTTGTAGAGACGATGAATCATGCCAAATATCTAAGCTCTAGTCCAAGTAAGTTAAGAGGAGAAGATTTTTGAAGTTTTAACTATAAACATATAGAGAATACCCATGACCCCCCGGGGCGGGGCCAATTTTGACCCCAGGGCAATAATTTGAACAAACTTTGTAGAGGTCCACTAGACGATGAATCATGCCAAATATCTAAGCTCTAGGCCAAGTAAGTTCAGAGGAGAAGATTTTTTAAGTTTTCACTATAAACATATAGAGAAAACCCATGACTCCCCGGGACGGGGCCAATTTTGACCCAAGGGCCATAATTTGAACAAACTTTGTAGAGGTCCACTAGACGATGAATCATGCCAAATATCTAAGCTCTAGGCCAAGAAAGTTCAGAGGAGAAGATTTTTTAAGGTTTTCACTATAAACATATAGAGAAAACCCATGACCCCCCGGGGCGGGGCCAATTTTGACCCAAGGGCCATAATTTGAACAAACTTTGCAGAGGTCCACTAGATGATGAATCATGCCAAATGTCTAAGCTCTAGGCCAATTTAGTTCAGAGAAGAAGATTTTTGAAGTTTTCACTATAAACATATAGAGAAAACCCATGACCCCCAGGGCGGGGCCAATTTTGACCCCAAGGCCATAATTTGAACAATCTTTGTAAAGGTCCACTAGACAATGAATCATGCCAAATATCTAAGCTCTAGGCCAAGTAAGTTCAGAGGAGAAGATTTTTTAAGGTTTTCACTATAAACATATAGAGAAAACCCATGACCCCCCGGGGCGGGGCCAATTTTGATCCAAGGGCCATAATTTGAACAAACTTTGTAGAGGTCCACTAGATGATGAATCATGCCAAATATCTAAGCTCTAGGCCAAGTAAGTTCAAAGAAGAAGATTTTTGAAGTTTTAACTCGAAACATATAGAGAATACCCATGACCCCCCGGGGCGGGGCCAATTTTGACCCCAGGGCCATAATTTGAACAAACTTTGTAGAGGTCCACTAGACGATGAATCATGCCAAATATCTAAGCTCTAGGCCAAGTAAGTTCAGAGGAGAAGATTTTTGAAGTTTTCACTATAAACATATAGAGAAAATCCATGACCCCCCCGGGACGGGGCCAATTTTGACCCAAGGGCCATAATTTGAACAAACTTTGTAGAGGTCCACTAGATGATGAATCATGCCAAATATCTAACCTCTAGGCCAAGTAAGTTCAGAGGAGAAGATTTTTTAAGGTTTTCACTATAAACATACAGAGAAAACCCATGACCCCCCGGGGCGGGGCCAATTTGACCCCAGGGCCATAATTTGAACAATCTTTGTAGAGGTCCACTAGACGATGAATCATGCCAAATATCTAAGCTCTAGGCCAAGAAAGTTCAGAGGAGAAGATTTTTTGAGTTTTCACTATAAACATATAGAGAAAACCCATGACCCCCCTGGGCGGGGCCAATTTAGACCCTAGGGCCATAATTTGAACAATCTTGGTAGAGGACCATTTGGTGATCCTACCTACCATATATCAACGGCCTAAGCCTTGTGGTTTGGGAGTTTTTCTTTTTGGTTGCCATGGCAACCAGAGTTCTGCATGGAATTGAATTCTTTGAACAACTTTGATAGAAGACCACCCAAGGAACATCCCTATGAAGTTTTATTAATATTGGCCCAGCGGTTAAGGAGGAGATGTCTTTTAAGTAAATTGTTGACGGACGACGCACGCCGCACGCCGGACAAAAGGCGATCACAAAAGCTCACCTTGTCACAAAGTGACAGGTGAGCTAAAAATGTGATTTGATACTTTGTCAGCAGTCTTATATCACCGGTTTTCCGATATTTACACAAAAATTGGCTCATTCCAAGACAAAAAATAAAAAAAGTTGTCAAAACAGTAATCTGTGAGAGTGCAGCTATAACATGTTTTTCAGCAGAGTGAGCTTTTGACAGAATATAATGATATTTACAACTAATGGAACAGATTTTTTTTTCTTACAATTTAATTTGATAAACTTCAATATACAAGTGTAAAACAGACCCTTACAGAGTAATACATGGTTTGTTCAACATGCCAACAATGGCAAGTGGTAGTGGCTGCAATTACAGAAGTTGTTTCAGGCCACGGTGAGCAAAATAGTTTGAATAAAAACTTAGACAGACCCTATACATGTAATTGTATGAATTAATGACTTAATAACTGCTATGATGCATCTTTTACAATGTTCAATATTAAATCATGCCAACTACCTCACTGTCTTCACATACCTTTCAATGCTGCTAATTTTTCATGCACCTTCTTCAAAAGCGGTAAAGAACCATTTGAAATCTCAAACGTTGTAAAAGTAATTTTTGTCTGAAAAGAAATTTCATTGTATGTGTAAATATTAATCCTCTCCAACATGAAATTAACTTCTATTCTATTTAGAAAATCTTATAAGAAAATATCCCCAGGGGCGGATCATGGAATTGACGTTAAAGGGGGTGTTACTTAAGAGCAAAACTTTTCACATTTGCCCCTCCCTTAGAACCAAAATTTCAATGGTTGTCAGAGGGTTTGGGGAAACTCCCCAAATAATTTTTTTACAATTTTTAGTCTGAAATGGTGCTCTTTGAGCATATTAAATTACTTTTTTTTCCATAAAAAAAATATCATAAAAGGTAAATTTGGACGATTTTAATCCCTCCCCGAATCAACAAAATAAACATCATACTTTTTTAACATAACAAACAACAAAAAAACATTTGATTTCATTTTCTTGACTACAAATTCAATTATTATGTAATAAAGACTACTTTCTTATAAATGGCCACTTTGAGTATAAAGTAACTGGTTAAGTAGTTCAGAAACCAAAAACTACCATATGACAAATGAAAGAAACTTACACCATTTTCCAAAAATGTAGTTTCCTTGAGATCTGTAAATAACAAAGAAATATTAACAACAAAGATATGTTATTACAGTGTCTGATTGAGGTTAAAGTGAATAAATCATCTAAACTACAGAATAACAATGAATTACTTCTAATTTGACATATACACAGGGCTTCTAAAACTGACAAATTGCCCACAATTTTGACCACGCAAGAGCGATTTCAGTAACAGAAATTGGTAAAAAGTCTGAAAATTGTTAAAAATTTGTTTATATCTTCGGTCCAAAAGCAGTAAAAATTATAATACCCAACATGGTTTGTCATTCACAAATCCCCCAAACACCCAATAAAAGTGACAAGATAACCATCAGATTAACGGGACCAGCTGCTTTGTTTAGCTATGATCAGATGAACACTTGATATCTTCTAATTGGCAAACACTTGTCAAAATGTCGGAAATAAAACCTACTTTTTTTCTTACAATCAGTCTTTGCGTAGATACACGCTAAATGGCAGGTTTCAATACACATTTCATTATTGTTACATTAGTTTATCCTCAATTATCAATTATCGTTATTTATTACACCTAAAGTAAGTCCCATCATTTGCTATACAAACAAACAACTGCGAGGATTTAACCTATATACACATGTATTGAAATGTGTCCGCTGAAGATCAAACGGTACATTGTTTGACATAAGAGCACATGTGGCATAGTAATTTAAGGCATATGGTAATGTATTGCAAGGCTCTAAATGAAGCGAAGAGTTTGTCTGATGACAATTTTAATCGGTCAGTCGAATATCGTATGATCCCACTTTACTCTAGGTGGGTTAACCACCTACTGTATTTACCACATTTGGGTTTAGGCTGGTTAGAAAATCCCATACGAGTGGAAAAATAATAATCAATAATCGTTGTCCGAGAACCTTCAAATCATGGTTGAAATGTTTGAATTCACTACAAATATGAATGAACCTTTGGTTGTACAAATATAAGATACGTAAAATAAACCTTTTTTTGAAAATAATTAATAAATTATTGATTTGAGAATCTAGTGACTAAAAGATTTAATCTATTTGAATGTTCAAAAAAATGGATGATTGTTACTTGGCAATCGCAACAGTAGATTTCCAGCGCTACAAACCCTTTGAAGTATTTTGCAATCAACAGTGACTGTCCCGACTCCATCTTAAGACAATGTTATAAAAATTGAATGTAAATAATAACTAACTTTTAAATATGTTTAATATTATCATAGAAAACTAATACCATGATGCCCTGACATATGATTTACCTGTTTGTGACACAGCTGCCTCACGGTCACTAGCAAAAAATATGTCTTTTCTTACATACAGATAAGAAAACCCCAATGCTAGAAAGAAGATTGCCATGGCAAATAATATTGTCTTTGATACAAATTGTCCACTTTCTTCATCATCCACTTTGTTATCTACATTGTTAACTGATGTATTAATATGGCTAATTGTGGAGAGGTTTCCACTCATGTTTCTTGGGCTAGCATGAGTAACAATCTCATTTTCCTCCTCTTCATCCTCGTCTTCATAGCTCATGGTGGTATTGATACCGATTGACTTTTCTTCAACATATAAACTTTCATCTGCTGTGTCTGTATCTGAGAACTCTTCAGGATAAACTTCCATTTGCTGAACATTGGTAATTTGTCGATTCCGAACATTTCTTGCCCGTATTCCAGGACTGACAGTAGCACCATTGTCACGATCTTTAGCCTGAACCCTTTTCACTGGCGATTCGCGAAGATTGTTTCTCGTTCTGTTACGTTTGGCTGTTATATTACTGATGTTTCTCGTACTTTCACTTTCGTCTTGGCTTTCATCGCTGAATTCAGCAATGGGTTGGGACTTCCTCGACGGTCTTGCAAAGATTTTTGTACGTTTTGGAGGAGGATTTTCTTTTGCATAATAATGGTTAAGTTTTTTCAATAAAATTGGGCGTTTTTTCTTATCGATCGGAAGTTTAATTGTTTCACCAAAGCGTTTGAATTCGCTAGCTATCTCATTGTCGTTCAACTTATCCGCCATTTTGCTTTTACCGACAGGAAATACGAATGCGCATGCGGTAAAAGTACGTCGAAACGATAAATGTAACAGTCGAGGGCTTTAAAAAAGCTCTCCTACAGCGCTACTAGAACCCCTTCCCCCGTAGATATATGCCAGAAGTGGCCCTTCTACTTATCAGAACAGATACAAATACAGAGGAAACTACAGAGACAAGGCCAGTAGCCGAATAAACACAACACAAAAACTTCAAAGCCGACAAAAAATTCATTAAGGAGGCAAAAAGTACAAAATATTGAAGTATCATAAAAAACGCCCTACAACCACACGCCACATTAGGCACATAGACGAAAGACATCGGCGAAAAAAGCCTCTTACAGTGAATAAAAGGGTGAATTCAAGAAGCTCATCACTTTTCTGTGAAGCATCCATTCCCCGGGCACCTGAGATCGGTGCTCCGACGCCATGCAAGAATTTAATTTCAGATCCCAAATATGCAGAGCGAGTTCGACAATTTTACAGGTGCTGGCCGAGTCTGCGGATTTTGCCAAAAGCAGCCAGGCGCAGTGATTATTGCAACGTCATCATATGGCAGATGAACCCACCTATTAGCCGAACGATGAGTAGGTGGTCATTGTGCTTTAAAACGTGGACACTGGACAGTGATTTGAAATGCATGAGGGGCTTATTTGATTTTCACGAGGGGTTTATTTGATTATCATCGGTTAAACATATTAAAGCATCGATATTGATAAATGTGTTCCTTTCCTTAATCAAGTGTCAGTGCCAGTGTGTTATCATATCGAACGATATGAAAGAAATTTCCGCCAACTTCAACAGCAAGGATCCCAGAGCCATGAACACCCACTGTTACGTGCAATTTACGGGTAAAATGCACTACACATATCGTGAAATGTCTGAAAGTGTGATATTGACGCTCAGGAAAGACACATTGGTGAAAGTAGATAGATAGATAGATAGATTGTTTATTTCCTCCATAATTGGAGAGCAAATACATAGTTACATACAAATGTGACATAGATACAAAAGTTTGGTGACAAATAAGCACATATTAAACATTACATACAGCAAATAAATAGTATACATGTAAAAAAACAAAGCAAATACATAGTTACATACTAATGTGACATAGATACAAAAGTTTGGTGACAAATAAGCACATATTAAACATTACATACAGCAAATAAATAGTATACATGTAAACAAACAAAGTGTGCAAATTAATAATACTTAGAGCATAACCTATTAAGGCTATAGGAAAATATAAGTAATTATTAATTACAAACAAATACGTGTAAGTTCAATAATAATCAACCTAAACATTCTAGGGTCGAACACGAACAGTTCTGACACACAGTAAGCTCCAGTAGAGACTGCCATTTGAAGTTGACAGATTAACTTTATAAGCAGCATGCTTGAACCGTATTCTCTTCAGTTTCCCAAAGCGCTAGCCTTGAAACGCCAGTGTCGGACAGAACGAAAATAAAAGGATAAAACTGACTATGTTATGTGTTTAATAGATATGAGTATCTGCGGCACATGGACAATCTGGGAACTGCTCTCCAACATGAAATGGTGTCAGCACCGAACATCTGTTCGAAAAAAAGATATTTTTTAAGGTTTCATGGTAAAGCATAATTATTATTAAAAGCTTTAAAGAAAATAAATCGTGTAATTCCTGTTTTTTTACTCTCTCGAAATATAACATTTTGTAAACAGAACGGTTCAATCGGGACCATTCCTATTTTGCAAATACGTTGCCCGAAGCGGACACGGATCGTTAACAAAGGTCAAACCCTTAGCCTTCATATTGGATATTTTTTATGTTTCTGTATGTTTATTTTGTTCAGCACGAATGAAGGTGTTTATAGTAACGAGATAAGCATGTCCTATTTATTGCTAGTCGTTAAGATATCTCTTTCTGCTTCCTCGGGTGTTAAAGCAGTAATTGTATAAGCAGCCTTTAGAATAAAGGCCCGAACAGTTGTGTTCCGCATATAGAATGATCGTGCTTTTATATTTTATTTTTTTTTAGATTATTATTTGTGTTTTCTGCTTCCTCGTGATGTTAAAGCAGTCGTTGTATAACAAACCTTTTGAAAAGGGTCCCGATTCTCGGCGTATACCAAGATGGCGCTTTTTATTATTTATTTAAATTATTATTTATGTTATCTATTTCCTCGGGATGTAAAAACACTCGTTGTAATGCTACCCTTTTGAAAAGGGTCCCAAAACTGGTTCTCGGCGCATACAGTGATCATGCGAAGCATCTTGCACCCGCTACATTTTTTAGCCACTTGGCGAATTTCCGCCGCGCATTTTCGACTTCTAGTAGCCTTGAAAATTTAGTAATGGATATGTTACCCACCACTGCAACAACAAAAACCACCTCTTAACACTAGCCCTTTCAAACTCAAACGACCCAGTTTTGAAAAAGATGCTCATACGTGCTATACAATAAACAACAACAAAAATCCCTAAAACAACTGTTTAAATAATTGGTGACCAACAAAAAGGTCGGCCAAATTGATGCAGGATCCCAGTCCACTTCACAAATATAAATTCCACCAAGATGGGAGACATTGTCAAGAGAATGTAAGTTGATCTTTACTTCTGAAAGTCGTTTTTCAAATATATGTATCATTCGCGAAAACGTCAATTAAACAGACGTTGGTTCTGTTTGAAATGCGTTTCACTGAGTACTCCTTTTTAAGACCAGAAAAATAATACAGCCATGTCGGTACTTGTTGCTATTGGATATATAGTACATAAATCTGATACTAAATGTTAAATCCTGATTCAAGTCCAGACAGCGGATGACCAAAGACCATCGTGAGCTGTACTTGCAATGGTTTGTCGATGTCACGTCTCGTCAGATCTGCGATATATGCTTATAGGCTGAACATCATATTAATAATAATAATAATAATAATAATAATAATAATAATAATAATAATAATAATAATAATAATAATAATAACAATTATAATAATAATAATAACTTTATTTAAAGAAGGTAATACATTAAGACATAGCCATAATGATATAACTAACAAACATAACACACAACTTATTTACAATGTGGCCTTCTGAAAGAACATACACACGTACGCACACACACACATAATTGCTTAGAATGAAAACGTAAGCATAAATTTATGTTATTTCAAAAGGATACATATTAAAATGTTTTACGTAAACATAAAAAAAACATGGCAACGGTGAGTCCAACAACCGCTATTGCTATGTACAACGATCCATAGCTGTTTCCAAATCGTAATGTCAAGTTGTACAGCGTAGGGGAGATAACTGCGCTATAGTTAAAACATATGAGTGTTTCGTTGTGTCTCTCTTTAACGAAGATGGCTGCGCCCATGTGTCCCACTAACTATTGATAAAAAACAACCAATCAAGCAGTTTAAAGTTCATCACATCAACAGAGGTACTGATTTTGAGTCTAAATAAAAATTTCTAAAGTGTGTATCCATTATGTGATTGTTTTAAGCTGTTTGCTTTGTTTTCAAATTTATCAGACATTTGGCTCATCTAATGATCTATGAACAAACGAAGTCATTAAAGCTGCACTCTCACAGATTTAACATTATAACAACTTTTTTATTTTTTGTCTTGGAAAGGGCACATTTTTGGATAGATATCTGCAAACCAATGATATAAGATTGCTGACAAAAAATCAGATTGTAGATTTTCATATTTGTTTGAAAATTAATGTTTTATGGCTTAAACTGTTACTACCGGTTTACGAAAAATGCACAACAACATCAATTTTTGAACTTAAATATAAAAATCTCCGTCTAATTTTAATCAGCAGTCAAATATAACTGGTTTCCATGGATTTTCGCAAAAATTGGCTCGTTCCAAGACAAAGAATAAAAAATTTGTCTAAAGGTTCAATCTGTGAGAGTGCAGCTTTAAATGCAAACTTCACCTTTGCTGGGTTTTCAGAAGCCAAAAATAACGTTTCATAGGACCTAGAGTTAAAATTTTCAAGTGTAGAAATTATTGGTTGCAAATGTCAAAATGAAAAGCAACTATTCTAAAATAATGCACCAGTCAATTGTAACTATGGTACCCCAGGTCCGGGGAATAGCGGGGACTTTGACTTCCGGTCGGACCAACCCCAGCTAAAATCCCTGACCTGCGGGGACGAACAGATGGTAAAATCCCTGCCAAATGCCCCCGCACCCCAGGGACCCTAGGTAAGGCCTATTCCCCGCTATATTTAAGGCAAAGACAAAACCACCTCATTCACCCAACACTGCGGTGCCACCTGAAAGGTAAAAACACGGCCCATTTCCCCAGCTATCCCCGGTATACCCCGGACCGGGGGGGGGGGGGCGTGGTTACAATTGACTGGTGCATAATAGACGTGTAATAGAGGATTCTTCCAATCCCTAACGTCTAAATTGGTTTGTGCAAAACAGAGCCAGAGGGGTTTTGAAAAAAATTGAAATTGTATTTAGAGAAGTATTTTATGTTTGAAATAGATGATAAAGGTTTATATTCATTTTATATTCAACCATTAACTATAGATGATAAAGGTTTATATTCGTTTTATATTCAACCATTAACTGTTTGTTAACATCTTATCCATCATTGTTTTTTAGTTAAAATTCAAGGGATTTAAAAATCTATAGCTTTTTAATCCAATCTACCGACTTGGATACCCAAATCTACCTCCCTGCTATTGTCTGTTTCTGTGTTTCAGATGAATAAAATGGGAGCAAGGAAAGTACCACAGTCAAACAAAGAAATGCAGGAAGGCAAACGCAATGGTGGCATAGGAGGTGTTAACAAAAGTCAAAATCTCGCCAAGTCTAATAAAAAGAACAGAAAAAATATTAAGAAAATGGCTGCTGGTCTTCCAAAAGATGCCATTGGACTCAAAGACATAATGAAATCAGATATAGTAAGGAATGGTTCAAGCCAAGTTAGTACCAATTTAGCCAGTAGTGCATACCATGGGGGATCTATTAAAAATAACGGCATATCACCACAAACTAAAAACAAAAAGCAAAAGCATATTAATGAACATAGTGGTAAACTTAACAAAGAAGGTAGTGACAAGGCAATTGTTAAAAAGACTGATAACCATGTGAGACAGAAGCCATCTAATGTGGTTCATAAAGTTAAAAGTGACTCAGAAAGCAGTAAATCTTGTAAGAAAAAAATGAAGCGCTTGGAGTGGAAACAGAAGCAGACAGATAAGAAATTGAGAAGATTGGAGAGAAAGAAACTAGGCTTGGGTAAGGAGAAGGTTGAAAGTGGTGTGTCAAAGAAGAAACCAGGTGTAGGTAAAGAGAAGGCAGAAAGTAGTGAGTCAAAGAAGAAACAAGGTTTAGGTAAAGGAATAGCAGAAAGTAGTGTGTCGAAGAAGAAACAAGGTTTAGATGAAGAGAAGGCGGAAATAAGTGAGTTGAAGAAGATGCGTGTATCTGATCTCCCAAAGTCTGCGGAAGATTCCACCAAAAACTGGAAACAGTTGCAACAGGTATTATTTTTTCACAAATACTTTTTGAATTGAATAATCTTATATACACCCTGTTTTTTCTTCCGAAGATCAGATATAGGCGGATAGATAATGAGACTATACATTTCTAAGCGAGAAGTTCATTGCATGTAGTTTAAAAAAGTAGCAAACATTAACAGAACTCATTAAAAAGATTGATGTTATAATGCAAAATTTGCATGGCTCCTAAAAGTGATTTTACTGTTTCTCTGCGTAGACTTTAGCAGGCCAAGGAAAGAACAAGAAGAAGAGGAAGCTACCACAGCATGCTTTGAGAAACCCAAAGTTAAGGAAAGTGGAAGAGCAGCAGAAATCTACCAGTTTGAAGGCAAAGGAAGATGAAATCAGGTAATGCTTGTCAAAGTGTTGTACTGATATAATTTCTAAAGTAAATTTCCAGAACAAAAATTCTTAGCGAAAGCTTAAGTGCAGAAACTACCAATTGCAATTTTGTGATAGTCATGAGCCAGGGTCCTCACTTACTCTTGTTCACTAATTTTATGGACGACAAAAATCACACATTTTCAGAAATGTTTTAGTGTTAAACTATCAGAGAAAAGTTGAGGTGTTGTCATAGCCTTGGTTTCATGGACGGCTGCGGTGGGTGTTCATGGCAAATATATAACCTTGGTCATAACTCAGTAACCATTCAAGACATTACAATGAAACTTGGTGTACATGTTTGCTAGGGACAAATGTACATGTAGAGAAAGGACCATTGCTCTGAATTTAGTAATTGGCGAGTTATGCCCCTTATTGGTCTGAAAAATAATCCTGGACAACTCGAAGAGTTTGCACGTGCTCCACACAAGCTCTTGTTTTATCCTTAAATGGCTTGGCTTATTTGAATAGAACATGACAGACAGTCATGTGAACTAATATAAAGATATGTATCATAATTGATTCTATATCACTGCTTTTTAACAAATTTCAATGCTGTTTAAAGTTTATTTTATTGAAGGAATAAAGTTTGAATTGATATCATTATGTCAAATAAAATCAGATAATCATATTTATTTAAATGTGTAGCATAACATGTGCAATGATGTAGCATATTGTGTGTTTGCAGTACTCCTGAGATCTGGTTTGACGATGTAGACGAGATACTGCTGGACCGGAAACCCCTTGTTAGTGTTCCATCCCAGCCTTCTGCTGATATGCCTTCTGATCAGGTGGAGGGAACTGCAGTCTCTAGTAAATCTAGTAATCCTCTAGTAAAAGCCGATGCTTACAAAGGGTATGACTGAAAATATCATATGTTAGCCTTATTTTTAAATGAGGAGTAAAAAAATGTAATCTTTTAGAAGCACTTACTAAAACTATAAGAATGCTATTGTGTCTTATGGTAGATATTAACAAGTTAAACTAGAAGTATCTTAAAAATCGTTGTAAATCATGGATTATGAAATGTTAAACAAAACTTTAATAAAAATCATGTACATTTAGGTAAATATTACATGGCATGTAGCAGTAATAATGCATCTTAATTTTTCAATAAATAAAAATGATCAAACCGATATTAAATTGAACTATATGGATAAATCCAATAGTGATAATGTAGTCATGTTGTTAAACCAGGTTGACAAAAGTGGTTGGTATGGACTGTGAGATGGTTGGGGTTGGAGAAGATGGTGCTGACAGTGTGCTGGCCCGTGTGTCCATAGTTAATCAGCACGGAGAACCAGTTTATGACTCCTTTGTCATGCCCAAGGAGAAGGTCACAGACTACCGGACACAGTTCAGCGGTGTCCGGCCAGAGGACCTTCAAGATGGTGGTAGGTGGAAAATTTCTAGCATTGCTACATTGAAACATGCCAAATAATTTAGCTCTAGCTCTTGCTGGATCCTCAAGGTGTTGATTAGTGGAGGTTGCAGAAATGTTAGAAATTGGCATTGTCATGGTCCTGATGTTGTCATCTTTATTTGCGTATCATTGTCTTTCAGTTAGGCTGAAGCACTTGTCCATTGATTGTTAAAAGGGCCAATTAGCATACCTTATCTGAAATAAAATCAATGGACTATCAATGTTGCATCGCTAAGCTTTACTAATACATCATACATGCCATATATAACCATATTTAGATATGGTCGTAAGAAACCAATCAAACAAATATGTGAATTTTTGATGCCTGGTGACCCCATTTTAGTTTGGTATCATTTGAAGGAGTTGTGTGCAGGAAAATAGAATAAAAGGATTCTACTGAAAATGATACATGACCAAAGTTTTCAGGCTTAAAGGGCTATTAGGTTACGTCTGATTTCAGTTAAAATGGAAAGGACATATACAATGTACAAACAGTAATAACTTGATGTAAGATGTACTTTTGGTTATAGATTTTACATATAAGTAATCAGCCATCAAATATCTTTCAAAGGAGCAAGCCAAAACAGTATGGGACTTGACCAGGCATCAACATGGAGGGAAATGGAGCTATCAGAGAGCTAGCTTATTTTTGGGTTGGATTCCTTAAGCCTTCTCTATGATCATCCTCTGAAGAGCTTTGTTTTGATGAATTTTTAGCTTCAACCTTTGAGGATGTGCAGAAGGATGTTGCAGACATACTGAAAGACAGGATCCTAGTTGGCCATGCCATATCTAATGACTTACAGGTACGTTTTGAATGGAATTGTGAAACAGTTGTGTTCCAAACATTTCATTTAACAATCAACTTAAATCTTGAATATAAGTGGTGAAAAACAACTTAACAGTTAAGTAGATTTTTATGTTTTTTAAGAAAAGCATGTGCTGATTATTATGTGTAAAAAGAAATCAGATGAATTATGATATATTTTACCGCATAATTGCGCAATAATGTGATGCTATCTTTTACTGCATGATTGATACTCCAAATGGCCCCTTTATTGAAATTTAATATGCAACAAACTTTATATTCATTCATAATTGACTAAATTAAAAGAAATACTACAAAAAAAAGTTTGTAATGTGTAGGTGTCAATTGAGAGTATTAAAATATGAAATACATCGAAACTGTTTACATCATTTGTGATTGTTTATAAATAGTTCACCAAAATAAATTAGGGAAAAGAATACAAATTATATCACTGGATTTAATTACCTACCAACTTTATAATGATCAATCATTGATAGAACCAAAAGAAATACTAGAATAATATGTTGCAAACGGGTCAATTTTCTAATATTCTCCAATATTTCTGGTGCAGTATATAGGGGCTCATTATCTCTATCGGCAACTGAAAATCAATGTACTGATAAGCCATACACTGGCAGGCCTAATATGGCTTGGTTTGACATGAGGTTAAGGGTTTTTAAAATCATATTGCTACTTAATCCAATGGTCTTACTGAGATTCTTTTATTTCAAGAAATGAGGCAGAACAGTGTTTGCATCATGCATGATTGTTTACTTCAGGTTTTGTTTTTGAGTCACCCGAGAAAGCGTATTAGAGACACATCCAGGTTTAAAAAGTTCCGTCAACTGACAGGCGGGAAAACTCCGTCCCTGAAGAAGTTGTCGGAGAAGGTGCTAGCTGTCAGGGTCCAGGAAGGGGAACATAACTCGGTAAGAAAGATTATGTGTACATTGTATTCTTGCATTCCCAGATATCAAGTAAAACTTAGAAGAAGTAGTTTGCAAAAATGAAGCGTTTGGAGCGTTATACATATATATGGATATCACTGTTATCAGATTGAAAAAAACAACAACATAATCTTGATGTGTAGATAATAATTAGGGACACCTTTGTGACATAATTAAAAATAAATGCTTGTGCACTTACTAAACAGTTTTATCAATGTTTCTAAAAGGAGACAGTTGCTCTATTAGCTGCTAAAGTGTAACTTCAGCAGCACATTTACTATTTAAGATATTCAGATGAGATAAAAATGACGAAATACATCTAATGAAAATGAAGTCACATGAAATGGACACACTGACCAGCGCCCTGTGCATACCAAGTCACATGAAATTGGCATACTGTGCATACCATCCCCACCCCCCACCTACCATCCTACTGTCCATACCCCAGGGCTTATCATTGAAAAATTCTCACAGTTTCGACACTAATAGCCATAATCATTAAAGGATGTCATTGTTATTCTGCAAAAGCCAAAGAAAACCCCAACCTTTCCCAAAAATTTTACCTTTGGATGTGTGCCATACCCATCTTTTTTGTGAACATGAAATTTGAAGAGTGTTTAAATTGGAAAAATACAATTTCTTTACTGAAGGCAAAATATTTTGTTAGTTTCCAGCTTATATATTTGACTTCTTAATTCCATGTCTTCTTCCTGGTTACAGATCCAGGATGCCCAAGCTGCCATGAGACTTTACACGATGTACAGACAAGAATGGGAGGCAGAACTGAAACAGAAACGACAACGGAGGGGAAAGCCAGCAAAACCTGCAACATGAACATAGGATGGTACAGAGGGGAAATACAGCTGGGCTCGCTAAAACTTGAGATATAAACTTTGTACACAGGGGAAATACAGCCAGAATGGCTATATCTTGATATATAAACATGGTACACAGGGGAAATACAGCTGAAATCACTTCAGCTTGAGATATGAAAATTGGATGGTTCACAGCAGATGTTGATATTTGCTCAAATATTGACTTTGAAGACCACAATTTTCATTAGCATTAATGACGTTGCAAGATTGTTTGGTTGACATTATGAGTGATGTTATCAATGAATTGTTTAAAGGCAAAATATGCATCACATTTGTATACCGTATTTACTTGGCATCAAGTTGACCAAAAACAGATTTTTTAAATCACCCTATGTAATAGTAAAAAATCTAACCAAAAACCGATTCATAAAAAATCGGTTTACAACTCGGGGCAAATGTATTTACCTGGTACATCACATTATGCATAGTGAGAGATTCTTTTCTTGAAATTGATCACATATTATATGAGTTTACTGTGCAAATTAACCCCAGATTAATGCCTAAAATTTCACCCAGACTTATGGAGGAGTTTATCCTCAATCCTGACTTATTGGACCAAAAATAAGTCCTGGTGGCCTAGTGATTATGGTGTTAAAGGCCGGCAGTGATGCAAAGTGGGTGGGGAAGGTCAAAAATTAAAATGTTCTTTTGAGGGAGCAAAACATTTATTCTTGGGGACTTGTTTTGGGTTAGTTAGGAGTTAAAAAAAAATTACAAAAAAAGATTGAAACAGATTTTGTATCAAAAAGCATGCACACTATTACAGAAAAGTCCGTCAACATCAGTACTTCGTTGTATGTCAAAATGCCACAGATTTTCTATTAAACAATGTCTTGAGAGATCTTGATGATATCTTGTCAAATAAGAAAGTTATTCAGAAAAATAATGAAATTTTGTGGATGGAATACATTTCCAGATTACAAAAAATGCATATATCTTATTTAAAATAGCTGCAGTCAACACAAAGCCACAAGACATTGTTGATTGGGCATTTCCGATAAATTTGACTCACAAATTCTTTTTGTATTAAGACATTTCCGGAAAAACATAAATGCTTTTTGATTGGAAATCTGATAAAAAATTCTTTCGTAAAAAAAGCTTTACTCCTAAACAGCTTTTCGTGTTGCATCGGGTATATGAGTAATGCTTGTTAAACATGGAACCTCAAAACATATAAAATTTTGGTCCCTCTATCAACTTTTGCATCACTATCGACCCTTAAGGCATCATTTTTTTCTTGGCTGAACAGGCATTGGTTTTCACCCACTAAAACCCTAGTACTTCATACTATGATTATTTTTTTCTGCAATATTGATATCATAAGAGTAAATAATACATGTGTAAACTTAATTAGGTTTATGTTATGTATTTTTTTTTTTATGTATCGCACCGTCCGTCCCTGTGTTCGGCTCAATAACACCGGGATGTAACTTTCACTTGTATTGACAGATTTTAAAATAGCTTGCCTCATGTGTTTGACGTATCAAGACGATAGGTCCCGTGCAAGACCCGTGTCCCTACCTCTTAGTTCAAGGTCACACTGAGTATATATTGTCGTGTCCGGGCTGTAACTTTATCTTGTATGGACAGATTTTAAAATGACTTGCCACATGTGTTCAACATACCAAGACGACGTGTTGCGTGCAAGACCCGCGTCCATACCTCTAATTCCAAGATCACACTTTTTTGTTTTTTCACAATGGAATGCTGCATATAAGGGCACAGAGTATAGGTTGAAGTTACCGGGCTGTAACTTTGTTGTATGGACAGGTTTTAAAATGACTTGCCACATGTCTTCCACATACCAAGACGACGTGTTGCGTGCAAGACCCTTGTCCCTAACTCTAATGGAATGCTGAGTGTAGGTTGTCAAGTAATTATGCACATAGAATTACCGGGCTGTAATTTTGTCATGTATAGGACAGATTTACAACAAACTTGGCACATGTGTTTGGCATATAAAGATTGTGTGTCGTATGCAAGATCTTTGATCTTTAATTTTTCATGTACTGACCTAGTTCATAGCTCAATGTCACATTTGGGGGCAATTATCACATACTGTGACAGCTCTTGTTTTTTATGAACTTCATGATGAATATTTGTTTTGAAAATTGTCTTAAACCAATGTATGTATGATGCAATTATGTTAATGGATATATGAAATTAAAATTTAAGCTATTTAAGTTGTGTTGTTCAACTGTTCATGAAATAAAACCAGTTATATATAGGTTATATGTTACGCTGGGGTGCCGAGGATGCCTCTCACTCACCATTAAACCGTATTATATCATGTATAGGAAGCTAGCATAGATAGCACGCAGGCAAAAAAATAGTTGAAAAAAAAAAACCGGGTAAAAACCCCTAATATATAAGATAGGACACAGCGGAAAAATGTTAAAATCGGAGCCGCAAAAAATTGAGGTTGGTAAAGTATTTATAACGTATATTGAATTAAAAAAAAATGTATATAAGGCATATTTCGATAACTGTCTTTCTGCGTGTGTTAACTTGCGTCATTTTACCTTTGTCAGTTGTTCTCTTCGGTGACGCAGTACAGATACTTACTATTACCGTGTTCTTCCCCGGTCCGATATTTTCGACCTGAAATGGACTTGGAAAAAAACAGATGAAATTCTAATAGCATAGAAAGGATGCAGGCAATTTTTAAGACGAGAATTGGGGGTAAAAAAGTGTGTCCTATGCATGATATAATACGGATTATATATGCAGATTAATGAAATTCCATCCAGTAGTATTCACATTAAAATCGTACCTACAGCATGGAATTACGAAGAGGCACTATTTTAATAGGGTTACACAATACTATCAAATAGAACTTATACATACATTATTTATGTGAATTTTTTGGTCATGATGTCACAACGCAGGGGCAGCTCCAGGAATTGACGTTAGAGGAGGTGTAACTCGGGGGCCTTGAGACATTTGCTTTATCATCAGAACAGACATTTAAATAGTTAAACATGTAAGCATTTTGAGCGTGTTTTATTACACTTAACAGTTGACTTTTTGTTTTTGTTAAGGAATTGTTTCAGAAGCGGTGCACACGAGTTGTCAGCTTGAAAGATAATAAAACTGACGTCGGCATTAAAGTCCCTGAAGGTGCGTCTCTGTTGAAAAGATCTACCTTGTATAATACCAAGGAATTCCATGTAGTCTTGAATGTCATTATTTACCGAGAGCATGTTGATACAAGTCCCATCATTATAATTGTCAGAACAATCAGAGTTTTCAGTCAAAGACACTAGTTGAGACGCTAGCTTAGGACGCTGTTCGTGGCATACGAGCTGTGTTGGTCGACCCTAGGTTACCATGATGGAGACACTTTAAACTACCTGTGTAATGGCTCATAATTATTTAAATATCTTTTAGTGTATTAGATAAGTGTCTAGATGAGGCAGGCCAAAAGTTTTCATTTATTGTGCAAGGTGATATGCAATTATTTGTTTACCCAGAGCTCGTGCTAAATCTTCAAACGTCGTGCAACTTATAGGTGCATCAAACGGCAAGGTCTTAACAAAATAATAATCCCAAGAGGTCAAAATCTTCATGGTGAATGGGCAATAATTTATATGCACTTAATGTCCATTTGAAGTTTCATCTCAGTCCCAAATTTTGAATAAGCTCTTCCGCCTTGTCTGAACTTAGTCATTGTACAGAGTTAATGACTGATCTGTATAATCATTGATATTTTGTCTGGATATGACATATAATGTATCATTTTAAACGTGGCAGTGGATTATTTTGGAACAAGACCAATTGGCGATACAATAAAATTCTTAAATGGGTTCCTACTTATAGGCCCTGCAGCATGACTGGGTTTTTTTTATTCATTTTGGTTGAAAAATAAGGGTGCAGGGTAATTTAATAAAATAAAAAATAGCATTTCTTTCCTGCCTTGGGCCTGTATATTGCAACTAAAACAGAATGTAAATCCGTCTTAAATAAATTTTGAAAGAATCTTGTCAGAACTATGCAAGTATTGGTTAAAAAAGCTTAACTGGTGAAGGTGCTTAAAAAAATCAAAAACATAATTGGTACATGGCATTTGGCCCCATCTTGTTGCTACTATGTCTGGAACATCCAAAAGCAGCTTGACTGAATTGTGGTCGAGGACAAAAAAGGGCTTCCTACACTTGGAGCAAACATGGGCAAACTTTCAATTGGTGCAATTGCATGATCCAGTGTTGTAAAAATTGCAAGTAAGCATTGATTGGGTGATATCGTTGACTGTTAATTACAGGTCCTAACTGAATGCAGCGCTACCAAAGATCATTATTGATGTTGGTCAAAGAAGACAGAGCAACAGATTGCCTAAGTCTGAATAACTCGTAGTAAGAGCGCTGTGCGCCAAGCCATTTGGCCTTGATGCAAGACTTATTTGCAGATATTCCAAATATATTGTGACAATACTGTGTTTTGCCCTTATTTTGCTGTGCCTTTAAATGAATGGAAATGAAAAAAATAAATGCATTGGTCCACTTCCCGACCAGCTGGACTTTCTCTCTACTGTTTTTTGCCCTTGTTTCAACATGACCATCCCCCTGAACAAAAAGGGGACGAGCCACTTACAAAATCCTATAACTCAATTGAGCCATTCAGCAGATGACTTTTGATAAGTTTTGATCTATTGTCTTTCAAAATTACACCATTTTTATAGTGTTAGAAATTTTTAAAAAATACCTCAAAAAGTCAACAATTAATGTTCCATGCTAAATCTTGCACTTCTGAATCATATTTCTGTCAATTATCTATTTCATATCAACAAATCATATCGCAACCAAAAGCACCAGTTGAAAACTAAAGCAGTCTTTTCTCCACTTTGTTACTCTGTAATCATCTGCTTCATTCAAACTTTCATCGGGAAAAACAGCGCGTCTCCAACCAGATGCATGGTAACTTGCCTCTTCCATTTTCAGAGGATTATTGCGTACAGCTAAATGCACTCTGAAGTACAAAACGATTGTTAATTCTTGTTTAACCCTCATAATATATTACTAAGAAATGCCGCAAGAAGACAAAAACAGATTTGCAATGATTGAAGGAAAAACTTCAGCCTTCATTGTAATTAAGGTTCAGTTTCAACCATTTTTAGCTCGACTTCAAAGAATAAGGAGGGGATGTACTTCTAAGTCGTCCCGGTCTCTGCGTCAGTGTCTGGTTCATGTTTTATGGCAAGTTGGGTTTTCACTTATACTTCAAAACCCATCATTCAATTCATACTTCAGTTGTTGAAGACCATCAGACAATTAGCCTGCATAAGTTCATATCATCCTAGATCATTTCAATGCCCTTCATTCATTTCAATTCATACTTCAAACAGTTGTTCAAGACCATCACACAATTAGGTTACAAAACTCCATATCATCCTAGATACAAATTATAGCCCCTGATTGACTAAGTAACATAGGTTCAAGTTTCAGTGCACATTGCGATTGGTTGAAGTTTTAGGGCAAGTTGGGATTTTCACTAATAACTTCAATACCCTTCATTCATTTACTTCATACTTCTAACACTTGTTCAGGACCATCGCACAATTATGGTTGCATTTCTCCATATTATTCTCAATACAAATAATGATCGACTTAAAAAGTTTGGTTCATGTTTTAGGGCAGCGTTGAGTTTTCACTTACATCCAATATCGTTCATTCAATCTTCATTCAGGTTTAAAAACTCAATATTATCCAAAGTTATACAAATTATGGCCCTTGTGTATTTATTTTGTTTTATTCTTTCTTGTTTTTTTATATATTTTTTATTCAAAGAATAAAGAGGGCTATACTACTCGCCCCAACATTGGCATCCTATTCAAGTTTTAGGGCAAGTTGGGATTTTCACTTATAATTTCAATGCCTTTCATTATAGTTGAGTGTGCTGTCCTATGACAGCTCTTGTTATATTTTCAATAACATTGACCTTGACCCCAGGGGCCCTAAACGCATTCCATGAAAGATCTTAATAAACTCTTCCAAAATTCCAAATTTCAAGTTATTCAGTTATAACTGTTTTTTCTAACAGTTTGTTTACAGTGACCTTGACCTTAGGGTCCAAACGCAATCTCATGACAGGTATAGGCTTTTTGATTGGTTAATGTTATTGTAATTATTCCTATGGTGAGAGAGCAAAGTTCTGTCAGGTTGAAGCCCAGTAGTCAGTAACCCTGTTTAATGGCACAGGGTAGATAGATAGATTTATTTCAGTAAGGAATGCACATACATGGACATTTAAAATAAACAACATGTATAGTAAATAACATTATACATACATGATCTTTTCAATAGCCATGACAGGCACACCGAACCAAGGATGACACAAAAGAGAAAACTCTTATTTCCATTGTGGTCCTTTGTTTTGGTGGCTTAAATTAGCATAGGGAGGCATTGCATATTTAAGTAATAATATAGCTGTAATCAAAATTGCACAAATATATTAAAAGTTAGTCTTTATGCATTAAAATAAATATTGCCATAGTTGTATCAAAGTCACTTTACATAATTTAGTAACATAAAGTTATAAGTTGAGAAAGTTAAATATAATTATAACAATATAGTATGAATATGACAGTATGTAGTACTTATAAAATGCGAGGTGAAGTTAAAATAGTTCCTTTACTGAAAATCTTTGAATAAATAAATGAAAAAACAAACAAAACCTTTTAATAACATAACTAATTATGCCGAATTATCTAAAAAAAGATTCTTTACTAGCAATTTAAAAACAGGTAATTTCTTAGTCTGTGCGATACAAGATGGCACATTGTTCCATAAGGAAATACCAGAAAAGAAGGACTTTAACCCAAAACCTTTGACCTCTGGAACAGCATAAGCCCCTTTCTGACATAACCTTGTCCTTTGTGTGTGCACAGTATCTTGGGAGATAAAATTGTCTCCCATGTAGTCCGGGGCTATGCCATTTTTTATTCTAAAGAATAACCCAAACTAATCTGGTCTACACGTTTGTTGACAGGTAACCAGTTGAGTAATTTAAAGTGTTCTGGGCCAATGTGAGACCTTGCATCTAGATCCAATACAAACCTCATAAGTTTATTTTGTGTGGTTTGGAGCTTGGTTTTAAGTAACTTGGTCAGACCATGATGCCACATAGAACAGGCATAATCAAGATGGCATTGAATTAAGGCCATGACAAGGAGTTTCTTGGTGTGTTTTGTAAGGTAACCTTTCTTTCGATATAGATATTTCAATCTTGTATTAGCCATTTTTAATATAGAACAAGCCATAGAATCAAAAGATAGAGTCTGATCAATAGTTGCACCAAGATATTTAACAGCAGAAGTTGGTTCAATAGTGGTACCATTACATGTAATATCAAGTGTCAAGTCTGACCTTATTTTATGTTTAGACCCACATAAAATTGACTCAGTTTTGCCTAAATGAAGTGACAACTTATTATCAACCAACCATTGACTGACAAGATGCAGGTCATCTTTCAATGACGTTTCCACAGAAAACTTACATTTACCTGAAACAAGTATGCCAGAATCATTAGCGTATATATAACAAGAGGTTGTTTTTAACCACGGCTGACATATTGTTTACATAAATAAAAAATAAAAGAGGGCCTAGTATGAAACCCAGTGGAACTCCACATGTAAAAGTAGAAGTAGTAGTATGTGTACTGGAGACATCAACCTGTTGCTTTCTACCTGTAAGGTAGGATTCAAACCATCTTAAAATGTCATCACCAAGTCCTGCTGATCGAAGCTTCATAAGAGGGGTGGAGTGGTCGACAGTATCGAAAGCCTTTTGGAGGTCTAACAGAATCATACCTACTACGTGACCTTTGTCCATTTCCATCCTTATGAAATCTGTTAAATGAATTACAGTCAAACCTGGTTGAACAGTCACCTGCTTTAAATGGCCACCTGCCTTAACGGGCCACTCCAAATTCCCCCCGTACGTTTTTACTATATAATGTACGTGCATTAAGCGGCCAACTGTCTAACGCGGCCACGGCCACTAATTTTTGTCCCCATGAAGCCATATAAACACTAATTAGCGGCCACTAATCCCTTGTCACTGACACTTCCGCTTATAAATTTTCCAATACACAGCTTTAATTGCGTATAGAAGTTTCGGAAAAGAACGACGGCCTCGGGTATCTCCGTCATCCAATGAAAATGAATATTGCATGACACGATTGCCATGCGTGTTTACTCATTGAGAAAATCATGTTTATTACACGTGTGCGAATGTTTGCATCAGAATTGACACAATTAATAAGATAATTAAATAATTACGAAGTTAATTAATAATTACCGACAAAACACCGGTTATTATGAATTCACAGTTTGCATTGTCATTCGAAGGCGTGAAATGAGTTACGATTTTTATTCACTTCAATATTATTTTTCAAAGGGCACGGATTTATATTTCTACGAACGGATATTTACAATGCATTGTTCTTGATATTTTTTTTACTTTGATTATGGCTGAAAATAATACTAATCGAAAGTGTTTGACTCTAAAAGAACGTGTCGATTGTATAAAGTTATTAGAAAACGGCTGTAGTGTTTTGTTTATGCCTTGTATCAACATTTATCTAATGTATTTTATTCATAAATTTGAAATAAAGTTATTTTATCTATACAAATGTATTTGTATTCAACCTTCTTTAATTATATTGATACAAATGTTACTGATTGTGGTGTGAGGTGGTGGTTAAGATACATACTCCATCTCTGAATAAAGCTAAAGTGGCGAAATGTTAAACCTGGATTAAGTGGCCACCTGTCTTAAGCAGCCACTTTGATCATTTCCCAAGGGTGGCCACTTAGTACAGGTTTGACTGTAGACATGTATCTGATGAGGCACTTCTAAACCCAGTCTGAAATTTATACAATAACTTGTTTACTTTGAAGTATGATTCAACTTGGTCATATACAACCCTTTCATAAACGCCAAAGAAAAAGAACACAAAACAAAACACCACAATCAAGAAACATGAAACAACAGCACAAAATTCCACAAACAACACAGTGCATATACTATATAAAAAGAACTAGGCGAGACAAAATTACATATAAGAATTAACAATTCAGTTTGTCATCTGTCCAGAAGTCGTAACATGTAGCCATACAATAGCTAGCTATCTCTCCCATTCCATTTTTGTAATTCGCATAAAGTTACTATTCTTTGCTCCTATCTACCCATCTCCTTAGCTGCTGTCACTCTTTCCACCAACACATGAACATGACCACAATCACCAGCTAAGAGCAAATCTGGGTATTTATTATTTACAACATCTCTCTTCACTGCTTTAAGCTTAGCTGACGAATCTCATTTTGATTGGATTCACCATCATCAACATCCTTGCTGTCTGGCATGTATTTGGGCGTGGGCATGTGCAAGATGATGATATATGGAGTCTCAAGAGCCTTGGCCTGAAATGGAATGAATGGGTTTGTCACTGTTTGGTGTCTTTGAGAAACTATCAAAACATTCATACAGATAAAAATTAAGTTGCTCAAAGAGTTAACAATTGAGGTTATTTAGAAGTAAGTGCTAAACTAATTACTACCGTTGCCTGCTGAACAGTTGACAATATATTTTGCAAAATATAATGAAAACAAGAGCTGTCACAGAGACAGCACGGTCGACTATTCCGCTGCTTTTCAGTGTAGGATTGATAAGTTTTGGCGAAACATGCATGGATCACTGTTAGATTAGATTTCAATGCAAAACATGATGTGCTGATACATTAACATGAATGTATTTACATGGAACATTTTAACCAGATTTTTTTAGTCTAATAATAAAGGGCCATTATTTGCAAAATACAGTTATCTAATTTGGGTATTCAATTACATAGGGTGGTTGACTACGGTTATTCAATTACGTTGGGTGGTTGAATACCATTGTATAAAGTCTCAATGCAATACATCAAGAAATTGCTGAGATATTATTCTATGTGTGCTAACATGCAAGACCTTAACCAGAATTTAGTCACATAATAAAGGGGCAAAATTATATAATATGAAAGATATAGAGGATATTTGTTTATTTCAGTGTAAGATCGTATTTTATTTCACGAGTGTCATAGAAAAACATATTTTCACGAGTGGCGAAGCCACGAGTGAAAATGTAGTTTTTTTATGATCACGAGTGAAATTAAATACGATCTTACACTGAAATAAACAAATTTTCTGTTTCTTTTATGCTTATTTTCGGAGTTTTATTTGTTTTTTTTATTTATTTCTGAATTACCCCCTTTTTGAAAAGGGTGGGCTTTACGCCGCTACCCGTAGGGCGCCCCTCATGCATAATTATAGCTGTCAACTTTTTTACTTTCGGTTTGCTGAGAAATAGTTCTCTGCTATTCATTCTTATAGCTTAGTATTCGCTCGTTTTTTATTGCAAAGCTTTATGAACAGTAAAAAATGAAGTATTATTAGTGCACAAATGTTCCAAAAAATAATGAAAACACTTTTTATTTTAACCAAATTACTACGCCGCTATTTATAGGATGAAAATTTGGAAGGTCAAATGTGTTAGCAAAACAAATGTGGATACTCATTGGATTTTAACCATTCTTCTTAGTTTTAAGACTACATATACGCGTGTTTTTATAGTAAGTTAATATACAGTCATCTTACTGTCAGAGACCAGTCTGTATCGCTTTTAAATGTTTGTTTTCCAGATGAGTAAATGCCACGCTAGTTTGTTGACACATTTTGAGATGTGGGTGGGGTAAAAAATATCGGATCTATCCGATAAATTGTTGTGTGAATTGTCCAGGAAGCCCATTTTACGTACTACAACGGTTAACAGTTCAAAATACATTTGATCGATGCTATAAATTTTTATTTATGTTCGAACAGTTGTTTTTGTCTGTAATTTGTTTGGAATGAAAGCAAATGTTCGAACATTCAGCTTCAAAGATCAGTAAAATGTTTGATAAACGGGATAACCGGTAATAAACGGTAAGTTGTTAATTTCCAATTATATATTTATTTAAATTAATAAAATATTTCTTTATTTTTTTAACCTTTTTTGACATAATTTACTGAAGTCCAGTGTTCTGTTTTGACCAAGGCAAGTACATGTAACAACAAAAGATTTTAAAAGTAGTTCTGAAAATTGATATTTTCACTCCTTATTTTGCAGTGAAAATATCAAATTGATATTTTCACTGTTGTTATTTCACTGTTAAAACCCCATATTTCATCGTAAAGCATGAAAGAAAGAGTTATCTTACCAGTACTTGATTAAAGAAGAAAGGAGCATGTGTGTAAAGTTTCAATGCAATACATGATATATTCGCTGAGGTAGTGACTTAAAAGTGGTAAGAAGCAAAACCTTAACCAGAATTTCTATGTCTAAAACAGGGGCCATTATTTGAATATAATGCAAACTAAAGTTATCTAACTTGCTTAATTTAGTAGGTTGGATGGTTGAGTACCATTGTATAAAGTCTTAATGCAATACCTCAAGTAGTTGTTGAGATATTAACCTATGTGTGCTTTCACGCAAAACCTTAACCAGAATATCTTAGTTAAATAATAAAGGGCAATTATTTACATTAAATACAAATGAGAGTTATCTTACTTGATTAATTAAGTAGCTTGGATGGTTGAGTGCCACTGTATAAAGTCCCAATGCAATACCTCAAGTAGTTGCTGAGATATTAACCTATGTGTGCTTGCACGCAAAACCTTAACCAGAATTTCTAAGTTGAAAAATAAAGGGCAATTATTTGTATTAAATGCAAACAAGAGTTATCTAACTTTCTTAATTAAGTAGGTTGGATGGTTGAGTACCACTGTATAAAGTCTCAATGCAAGACCTCAAGTAGTTGCTGAGATATTAACCTATGTGTGCTTGCACGCAAAACCTTAACCAAGGTGTGACGCCAACGCCTACGCCGCCGCTTGGGTGAGTAGTATAGCTCTCCATATTCTTTCAATAGTAAAGCTAAAAATGATTGTCTTGCTAACCAGTTGTTATCATAACTGCCTGATTACTAAAGGAGCTGCAACGTTATGAGGCATTTGTGTCCCGGCAGTATGTCCTGAAGTAAATGGACCCACATGCTGGACTGAAGTTGGGTTGCGTTTCGAAAGGGCTTACTACTGTGGTATGGCTTGTAGTAGATGTAGAAACCCTCCCAGGATGATGAGTGATTAGGCATGACCGTCTACTGATATGTGGTACTGCAGATGGAATAATTAAAGTACATGACAGTTTTGTACAGGAGTTGTAATTCAATTTTCATACCTGGGGCATTTAATTTTGATATTTCATCCATTTTCTTTTTACATCATGTTTTGCAAAATCAGCATTTAAGTCCTTATCATCAGACACAATTGTTACCTAGTCCAACGAATTTAGTCACAGTACACTAAAAGTTCACCATGTTGACAACATAAACATAAGATTAAACTCTTTAAAACATCAGGCCCCATTTCAGCTGACTCAATAAGCCAAAATCCATACATGTATTTAAATTTGCTTTTGGTAAATGAAAAATACTTTATTGTGGTTGTCCTAAAGATGATTTGTATTTAAAGTCTAACAACTCTTTATTTGTATAAGTCTCAGTGCCAGTTGAGATTAAATAGAGAAAAAAATGAGTATATAACTATGATACAGTCTCATATATAATGTCTGATAAATTCCAAAGGTCCTAGGTTTAAGTGGGGTTCGACCCCACACCGGTCAAGTCAAGAAAAACTTAGAAAACAGCTGGCTAGTTCACAAAGCCTCCGGGTTGATATGTTGGATACTTTAATAACATAACCTGATAATGTCAATCAACCAATCACACAAAACCAGACCCATAATTAATTTTTAATCGTGTTATAAACACTAATGAAAATGGTGGTCTTCAAAGACGATATTTGAGCAAATATCAACATTTGCTGAAGGATTCCAGCTTTTGGTATTTTTGTTTTAACACTACCACACTTTATTCAGTAATTAAAAAAAAGAGTGCATTTTACAAAACATGAGCGAGTCTCTTTAAAATAAAAATACTAAAAGCTGGAAGACTTCAGCAACTGTTGCTATTTGCTTAAGTATAGTTTTTCAAGACCACAATTTTTATATAAGCGTCAAAAGCTTTGTTGTTGCATGATTGGTTGATTGACATTATCCTGTGATGTTATCAATGTATGGTGAAGATGTCAAAATATCAACAAGATTAAAGAAAGTCTGCATTGTCTTGTGGTTAACTTTTTGTTTTGTCTATTTTTTTCTTGATTTAACCTGCATTAGTTCGCAACCCACTAAAACCAAAATATTTTTTTTCTGCAATTTCGATATCATTGAGTAAAACGATAATACGTGTTTTCAGATGCATTACAGGGAAAACTATTTAAACTAAAAACTTCTTAGATAACAAATGCAAATCATTAGTTTATTTAAAGCTGCACTCTCACAGATTGAACGTTTTGACAACTTTTTTATTTTTTGTCTTCGAACGAGCAAATTTTGGCGTTAATATCTGTGTATAAAACACAGATGGCAAAAGATCAGATTGCAGCATTTATATTTCCGCTCCAAAATTTATGTTTTATGCATTTTTCTTAAACCGTTAGTAACGGTTTAAGCCATAAAACATTAAATTTGGAATGGAAATATGAGATTCTGCGCTCTGATCTTTTGTCAGCAGTCTTTTACCACTGGTTTGCAGATATTTATGCAAATATTTGCCATTTCCAAGCCAAAAAATAAAAAAGTTGAAAAAACGGTAAATCTGTGAGAGTGCAGCTTTAAGAGCAACATAGAATTTTAGGTATTCAGAAAGTTATGTGGCAATTTTTTAATGACGTTGTGCGCACTTAATTTTGATTATACGTTCAAATTTGTTGCATTTTGGTGGTTGAAAAGTAAAAAGAATTCATTTGAATACTCATAGAAAAAGATATGTGTACATTAAAAAAACATAATGGGACAAAAATAAACAACAAGAGGCACATCAGTGCCTGTGCTCCACTGGCCAAAAGGTTCAAGCAAAGACCACCTAACGAACATTTTCGTCAAGTTTCATAGAAATACAATCATCAATTTTTGAGGAGAAGTTATTTAAAAATTTTTTTTACTTTAATAGCTCTGGCTGCCATGTTGTGCAGTGGACCGAAATGATTTGGGCAATTTGAGTAAAGGAGCACCAAACAAACATTTCTGTCAAGTTTTATCGAAAAAAGGTCATCGGTTTCGACGACAAGTCGTATAAAGTTTTTTTTATTTTTTAGCTCTGGCAGCCATGGTGTGCAGTGGACTGGAACCATTTAACAAATTTTGGTTAATGACCACCTAACGAACATTTATGTAAAGTTTCATCAAAATCTGATCATCGGTTTCTGAGAAGATGTAGTTTAACGTTTTTTTCTATTCTTAGCTCTGGCTGCCATGTTGTGCAGGGGACCAGAACTGTTTGGGCTATTTTGGTTAAGGACTACCCAAGTAACATTTCTGTCAAGTTTCATTGCAATACGATCATCGGTTTCTGAGGAGAAGTCGTTTAAAGGTTTTTCTATTTTTACCTCTGGGGGCCATCTTGTGCAGTGGACCGAAACCATTGAAGCAAATTTGATAAAGGACCATCCAAGGAACATTTCTGTTAAGTTTCATCAAAATCTGATCATCGGTTTCTGAGAAGATGTTCTTTAAAGGTTTTTCTATTTTTTTGCCCTGGCAGCCATGTTGTGCAGCGGACCGGAACCATTTGAGCAATTTTGGTTAAGGACCACCCAAGGAACAATTCTGTCAAGTTTCATCAAAATCTGCCTATCCGTTTCAGAGGAGATGTCGTTTAAAGATTTTGCTATTTTTAGCTGTGGCGGCCATATTGTGCAATGGACCAGAACCATTTGAGCAATTTTAATAAAGGACCACCCAAGGAACATTACTGTCAAGTTTCATCAAAATCTGCCGAACCGTTTCAGAGGAGATGTCGTTTAAAGATTTTGCTATTTTTAGCTCTGGCGGCCATATTGTGCAATGGACCGGAACCATTTAAGCAAATTTGGTAAAGGACCACCAAAGAAACATTCCTGTGAAGTTTTGTCAAAATCCGCTTATCAGTTTCAGAGGAGATGTCGTTTAAAGTAAAAGTTTACGCACGCACGCACGAACTCACGACGGACAATCTGTGACGACATAAGCTCCATGGCCTTCGGCCAGTGGAGCTAAAAACAGGTAGCTTAATCCTGTTATAAGGGTGCAAGAAATTACCAGAAGTCTCTATAAACTAGTCTCGTCAGCACAAACAGTGTTTGTTTTGGTAAGGGTGAGTTGAGACATTACCAGATATTGTGCCCGAGTGACATGCTGCAAAGTGAGGTACTTTTTTTCCAAACAAGAGTTTTCTGGTCATACTAGTACAGTGGAAACTCACTAAACCGGACAAGGTCCAGACTGGCCAAAATTTCCGGCTTAGTGAGGATTCCGGTTTAGTGAGGATTGGATGTACGGAGTAAGTTTACTCAAAATATTAACTGAGTTAACCTTTAAAGGCTTTTGTCTTCAGGGACAGTTCAGTTCTCCGACGTTTAGATGGAGGTTGCTACATGATTAAAGCACTTGCATAAGTGATAAGCATAATTAAACATTTCTGCGTTTTTATTAGGGATGGCAACGAGTAGTAAAATTAATACTCGAGTACTCGGACGATCGTTCGATCGAGTACTCGGGTACTCGATTACTCGGAAATATTGAATGTGTTCGCAAAGACAAGATTGTGAATACATGTATCGTTAATGACGTATATTGTGCGTTGGTCGTATTATTGGTCATTTTCACCATTAAAGTAAACTTCCATTACGTATTTTAACAAAAAATGATATAAAAAGAAAACAAATGTTGTTTCAGGCTTTTAATTTGTCTTATTCGTTTCATTTTATTCAAGTACGCACTGCAGAAATGAACAACAATCAGAATTACAATGAACGAAAATTAATAGCATACATAAAAATAGTCAACAAAATTCAATACGAAGTTCAGTTGTTGTTTACTTAAACTTATAATTTTTTAAATGATAGTTTTTCGTACTCTGTAATTGTTGTTTATCTCATTAATATTCATAATTCTTGATTTAAAATATCAACCAATTAATTGTGATAATCATTGCAAAAATAGTTAAAATACGCCCATTAAGAAATCTATTCTCGGTCGATACTCTTTCGCTCGTTAGCGTCCATTGTTTGGTGAAAGGTCTCTAATTGGTAAACAATAGAATTGTGTAGGTGAAAGTACCGCTACCAAAACTTCACCAATTGACATCAGTGCTAATTTGAAATAGGGGTCCTTTGTTGACAGTTTGCAACTATCGCAACAAATGTCAACTAATTGATTGAGGTCAATTGTGTACACAGCGGGGATTAGAGGGACCGTAAATTGTCCTATTGGCAACTAACCAGATCTGATATTTTTTTCTGTAAATCGTGTATTTGGTGAATTTTATAGATTTTTTTGATTTTTTTTCCGAGTACTCGAGTAGTGATTTGGTACTCGAGTACTCGGACGTTCGATCGAGTACTCGAGTACTCGGGTACTTGTTGCCATCCCTAGTTTTTATAATCCTCTTTTTTCCAAGTCTTGAAATAAAACAACTCACATAATTTAATGCTTGTTTAGTATGTTTGATAGTTTAATTAACGCACCACTCTAATTCGATTCAATCATAGAAGTCTTTAGATAAAACAACCCTCCAAAATGATCACTAAATAACCGTTTTTAGTTCTTTATTTTCTGCAACAAACAAATTAATGTTTCAATCAATTTTCTTTTCTCTTTTTTAAAGTTTGATTATCGTTTGATTATCGCGAGACAGTCAATCCATAGCGCAATCATCATTATCGATTATCGAGTTAACACAACATCACAGGTGTAATATTTAACGACGCACAGGCTGTCATAACAAAGTGACACGCGATTCGCGAATTCCTAATACACAAAATTATTTTGACATGTTTGAACAAATAAACGTCCGGTTTTGTGAGGTAAAATTACGTTGACAACTAACAAATTTTGTCCGGTATCCGGAATTCCGGTTTTGTAGGGATTTTTTTACATTGAAAATAGAAGGGGAAAACCGGGACTCTGAAAAAAGTCCGATATCCCGAGGATTCCGGTTTTGTGGAGATCCGGTTTAGTGAGTCTCCACTGTACTTCTATTCTAACACTGGTCTACTTACGTCCAGTGAAATTTCCAAGAAAGTTGCCACTGTGGTACCAAGTAACGACAGGCTCAGGTCTACCAAACACTGCACACACAAGCATTATATACGCCAGGCAAGACTAATGTTGACCTCACACTGCTTTACTCAAGTACTTGGATGCTCTGTAATAAGAACGGCATCAGATTTATACAAACAAGAATTTGTTATGAAAAATATTATTTTTGTAAACCCATTTAACACACACCCAAGCTAAAACATGGACTTCTCTCTCCTTAACAACAGAGATTGAAGGATTTGAAAACAGCTGCTACATGTTATATAAACAAATGGTCTTATGTACCATATAAAGTCTTTAACTCCCCCCCCCCCACTTCATTATAGACATGTGACGCAGCTTACGCGGCAAACGAAAACAAGAGAACCACAGCCATGTGCCAGGGCTTGTCTGTTTTTGTTTTTTTTATCAGATTTATCAAACTAGCAAAACATGTATGTTAGTGTGAATTATACCAAGTTTCATATTTATATCTTTAAATATTTTTTTTTTATATGTTATGGCCAACATTATTTTTAGTTTATTGGCACAATAACAACAATAGCTGCAATAAAACTACGGCACCAAGGCTGAGACAAAACAATGGTATTTTTCTTTGAAAAAACAAAAATCTTGGCATTAATAATAACAACAATGCATATTAACAATGGCTTTTGAAAAACAGACCTGCCATTAGCACTTCACAAGTAAGTACCTGAGCATGATAATCTTGATACCGTCAGGCTGCAGAGCATTCAGGCCATTGTTGGCCTTACACATGTAGGTCCCCTCATCCTCGACGGTCATGTTGTCCAGGTACAAGTTACCTTAAATATAACAGTAAACATCTCACACAAACAACAATAGGCTCGTCTGTTCTTTTTCCAGTTGAACAAGGGGCATCAAATCATTAAATCAAATATTGTCTCTAGAAACGTGTATACCAAGTTTGATTTAAAAATCTTGAATAAGTTATGGTGAGGGTCAAGACCTGCATATTTTTCATCCAAAAGCAAGCAAATTCAGCCACAAAGTTGTAGGCATAACTCTTTAATATTAATTGCATTAATTGGATGTCCCATCAAAATAGTTCTAACCATATTTCATAATTTAGGCCCTTATCAGGGACCAAACCCCCTGCAGCCTATATCTATATAAGGATCCAGTCAGTTTTCAGGAACAGCTAAAATGTTTTAGCTGCAAATTACTAAACCAAAGTCAAGAAAACGAAGCACCATATTATCCCTGACAAGTTTTGAAAACACATAAAAAATAGAGATTGCTTTTTTGAAAAAGACTTTGTCTCCCTTATTGTGTGGTCGTAGCTGAGAAAAAATAAATGATGGACATTGTAATTTTGAAATGGAGACAAACCAATTGGATGAAATTCCTGGCACAAGTGTTATTCAATTATTGATCAGAAACCATTTTTCAGCTCACAGTCATTGTGACCTTGACCTTCGACCTACTGATCAAAACTATGAAGTTCCTCGGTATAAGCATTCTTTAGTTACTGAGCAGTAACCATTTCTGCACCTCAAGGTAACGGCGACCTTGACCTTTGACCTACTGATCTTAAAATCTATAGGGTTCATCTTCTAGTCATGACCAACTAACATACCAAGTATGAAGTTCCTGGGTGCAAGCGTTCTTTAGTTATTGAGTGGAAACTATTTATTTTCCTCAAGATCACAATGATTTTTGACATTCGACAAAATGATCTCAAAATCAATAGGGGTCATCTACTAGTTATGACCAACTAACATACCAAGCATGAAGTTCCTGGGTGCAAGTGTTCTATATTTATTAAAAGAAAGAGTGACGTACAGATGGACGGACTGACTGACAGGGTAAAAACAATAGACATAATAAATATGCTAGCCTGTCTTACAGACAAGTTATTACTCCTTTTAATCTTCATATTTATAAAGAGAGACCATTTAATTTTACCATGAATTTGTCGGTATCGCCCAGATAAAAGAATGCCGCCATATTTCTCCAAGGTAATGACAGGCTGTGGATTTCCGATGGCTGAACATTCTAGAATGACATTGTCTTTAACAGTTGCTTGGAGCTCTGTACACAGCATTATAACTGCTGGTAAGGAACTGAAAAGATAAGATTTTTTACACCTATATACATTGTTAAAAACTTTTATCACATTATTATTTTAAACAAAAAACCCAGCTATTAAAATGAATTCTTCTGGATCCTGAAATAGGACTGAAACACCAGAACATAACTGGTATGATCACGACATGTTGGATACGTACAAAGATTTAATATAGATTTCAGAGGGTGTAAGTGGTGTTGCAGCATAGGCCTGTACCGCTCACCCAAGAGGTTGTGGGCCCGTACTCAACCAAAGACACATCTTTTGTTGTTCTCTCAAACAAGACAACAATACTGGTTACTACCCAGTTAACCCACCAGAGGGTTATTAAAAGATGCACTCTCACAGAATGAACGCTTTGAAAACTTTTTTATTTTTTGTCTTGGAACTGGCCAATTTATGCGAAATGCATGGAAACCAGTGAGATAAGACTTCTGTGAAAAACCAGATCTCAGATTTTCATATTTAAGTTAAAAAAGGATGCATATCGTTTTATGCATTTTTCTTAGTAACGCTTTAAGCCATAAAACATTAATTCTTGAACGGAAATATGAAAATCTGCAATCTGATTTTTTGTCAGCAGTCTTTTGTCACTGGTTTGCTGATATTTACACAAAAATTGGCTCATTCCAAGACAAAAAATAAAAAAGTTGTCAAAACGGTAAATCTGTGAGAGTGCAACTTTAATAAGCTACTATAAACTATATATGCACCTCCATTTCTTTACCCATACATATAATGGTTACAGCTAGTGATGGTGAATTCACTATGACATTCATGAAACTCATTACGCAATTGGACTGAAAAGAAACCTTTATTTCTTTATCTAACTTACTTTATCTAATTTATATAATACTGTAATGATCACAATAAAGATTCATTCATCCTTTTCAACTCAAGAATCTCGGTTTAGGATTAAAAGGTAATTAAGCAACTGGTCTGGGCACTGTGGTAGATATAAATCCTAATAAAAACTATGCAACCCAAAGTGCTGTTTCAGGTATATTTCCTTTTACATCTTGTGACATTAGTGACAACAACAGCTGAAGTACGCCGATTTGTCCTAGAAATGATACAAGAAAGATGTAATATGTGCCTGTCAAACCAGGTTTTCAATGATTGACAGATTAGAACTTCAGTGTTCGTTGTTAAATTCAGTATTAACTGTTGTTTTTTTTTCTATTTTTACTAACAGTGACCTTGACTTTCACCCTTCTTACAATCATTAGTGTACATGTAATAATTGTAGAAATTGTTTATAAAAATATCTTTAATATTCAAATATTATTCCTAACTAATACTTAGCTAAATATAGAATTATTTGATTGTTTAAACAATTTCAAGTCGTACTGTATCGATAACGTGATACATATCAATTGAAAGTTAAAAAATACTGCCATTTCGACACTCAACACAGTATATTTTTATAAACTGAATTATTTTGTAAATAGTGTTATATATATATTAGTTTGTGGGTTCAATAAGAACCAGTCGATGTGCATTTATTTAAGGAATGAATTGCGGGGTTGATGTCATTATCGGGGTATGAACGCAATTGGGCTCCACGCGTACTTTGACCAGCCTAATTGCATTCATACCCTCTATAATGACATCAACCCCGCAATTCATTACTTATATCTACACCAATGGTTCCTTATTTCATTCAAGAATTGTTAAAAAAATACTTCATTTTATTTAAGAAAACCATTTATTAATCCTTTCTTACCAATTCTGTAAATAGAACGATCCGACTGTAACCGGAAACATTTTTTCAAATGACATCACAATAACGCGGGAAAAGATCAACCACCTGAAATCACTTTTAAACGTAAAATTAAAACACTTATGGCAACAATACATTTAAAATATAATATATTAACACTTTCTAAAATGTTGATTTATAATTTACGGAACCTGCTGACATTATACAAACAATAACAAGATCAATAGTTTTCATGTATATTGTTATGCGATCAATTGCGATCCGAACATATTCGAAGATGTTGCGTTCATTAAATGATGAACGCAATTGCCAAAAGGCAGTTCATTTAAGGAATGGAAGTTGAGGTGTAAATATGTACAGTTTATTTACATGATATAAAGTGAACTAGCAGCTACAGGAATACCTAGGCAAAAGCCTTGCATCATGCACAGCAGTGTATAAATTCATAGCTTATCAAATGATATCAAGTTGCAACGGTTATGCTTAAACAACAAATAAAACGAATATAAGTTTTTTTATATGATAACTTTGTCTTAGTTTCAATTAAATGTAGTTATTTTCATTGAAAAAATAAGAACAAATCTTAAGATTACTTTAGATTTAAAAGTTGATTTGGAATCATTAACAGCATAATTGTTATATTGTTTGGTGTCATTTGGGTGCGAAAACCTAGCTTTCCCTGGTGTTTATGAAAATAACACTGTTGTTGTTATACCACAATGAAATCTTACACATGAAGAGCACAATCTCTGATATAAATATTTTGTTTAAATTTCACTAAATAAAATGTTAATGTTAATTTTTTTTTATTGAACAGCCTTCAAAGACAGATAAACGACGAATTGTATTGTATAATTCGCATGTGCGCGCAAAACCATATACTTCCGGGGTCTTGTGTTATGGTTAGATATTTAAAGAGCAGTGAGTTAAGTATCCATAAACTATGAATTGTGGAATAAACCGGTATGTATTTCTAACAGCAGAGACCAAGCATTATGTAAACTTAGTTTTGAGTTTAAGAAATTTTTATTATATTAAAATGTACCGGTAATCACAAATAGCATGAAACTGCGTAATAAACAAATTATCAGGGTTAAATAACATGATTACAGAAGAGCTTCAACTCCGTGTTATTGACAAACTATCTTCAAATGTGCACTTAATGCAATCTACTCAAAATTTGAAGGGTCTGAACTCAAATCCCAAAATAATGATTTTTTTAAAAGACCCTTGTTGGCACAATCAAGCATGGGATTTAATTTATTGATATTCTTTCACTATTTTGGAAAAGCAAGTGAAAACAATTCTTTTTTTATAAATTATTAGTGTTTGACATTTATAATATACTACTATGCAAACTCTTACTATTTTATATAGATGGAAATTTGTTTTATACTAATTTATTTTAGCTCGATTGTGACAAAAGCTGATAGCTTATAAGATCATTCTGGGGTCTGCTTCCTGAACAGAAATCTGTACTGTGTCCATTTTGAGAGGCCATGAGAAAGTAACCCTGGTGGGGTTCGAACCCACAACCTCCTTAGTGAGTGGCGTACACCTAAACCACTTGACCACTCTCACCCGCAATGGCAATTTGATGGTATTTGGAAAATATTTGTATACATTGTAATCTTTAAATGTTCACTGCATTTTAGTTTGAATGAACACTCAGGTCAAACAATGTTTTTTGCTATGTTAATAACAAAATCCCTTTAACATTGCTATTAGTATTTTTTTATCATTTGGTCACAATTTTTACCTCTAAATGTAAACATGAACAATTTACATGTATATAACTTGACATTTATGACATGATTCTAGATATTATACTATCAGTTCCTAATATCATAAGTAATCTTCCTGAAGGATGCTAATTTTATTTTATACCCCTATCACACTGAGTAGATGAAGACCATGAAGACCACACTATGTCCTGGCAATTTTGACGAAGGTTGCGAGGTTGCAGTCAAGTTCTTAAATGCACCACACGCTTACCAAGTGCTTATCACGTCTTCATGACTTGAATTTATTTGTAAATGTGATCGAGATGGAATTACCATGTTCTATTTATAACCGTCCTATTTCTCATTCATATTTTGTGTTGGTATAAAATGAAGTTATAGGGGAGTTGAATCCCGTATTTATACATGAACACTGTTCAGAACCTGACGGGACGTGGTAAGAACCTGATACAAACGTGTCTTAGTCGTGTTAAGCACCGAAAGAACATATTAACAAACCAAATTAGGTCTTCTATAACGTGGCATTAAAGTACCATAGTCGTAGTAAAAGTGTCGAGAGATTGTGGTGAGAACTCCATTGACATAGCAAGAAGTACCAGACTTGCACTACGTCAATCAAGTTCCTACTAGGTTTTAAGTCATCATTAAGTCCATGCTATCGTTAATACATCCTTAATAAGTTCTTTCTACGTCCTGGTTCGACCAAGTCCTCACTACATTGTTTTTTTTTAACATGTTCAAAGTCCGCTCACGTCCTTCACATCCATAAAGTCCATACGATGTCCTTATCAGTGTCTTCTGCGTTCCTTCTACGATGACCAAGTTCTGACTCTGTCCTGCCAGATTTTTGAGGACGTGGCCTAGTGTGATGGGGGCATAAGTTTTATTTTGTGTATGCACCTTTTGAACTGCAAATGTCAGTTCCCTGAATGGAGTTAAATCAATGAAGATTATGAGAATTAAACAAATATCACATATTGCTTATGCTACGTTTACACAATGTTCCCGGTGGCCACGGCAGCCCCGTTTGCCCGAAACGTATTGCGCCGTGTGATTTTGGCCATGTTTGTCTCCATAAACAAGTTTTGTTAGGTTGTGCTAAGTTTCCTCACGTTTTATCAAGGTAACCGTGACAAGCCGTAGGGGCGAAAAAGTGGTTCGTCCAAGGCGCACTAAGGTCCGGGCGCGGTCTACCAGGGATGCATGTACGTTGTGTCCCGGTCCGTTACGTTCTGATGGGATCCCTCACGTTGTTCACGTCTTCATTCAGGTCTGATGCCTTTTCCACGTTTTGTCAAGGCTTCCTATGCATCGAACGTGAACACCGTAGAACTTTGTATTACGTTTGTGTCCACAGTATAAATAAAATCTAGCTTGCCGTGAAAACCGTGACAAAACAAAGCACAACGTGACAAAACTGGAAAGGAACTTTAGTTGCCGGGGATTACATATGATTCCCGCCCCCCTACGGACGATTTATAAGTTGTGTAACGTCCTATAACGTACTGTCACGTGTCATTACGTATACCCTGTTTTACTACGACCTACTACGTGTATCATCCACACCGTGGCTGCTGTGGCGAATTTTTTGACAGTTTAAAATTCTGGCCCGGCATGCACAGCAATAACGTTCTGTCACATTTGCATATCTCGTTCCCCCGCGTTGTCTCATGTTTATCCCGTTTTCTCCACAGTGGTCTGAAACAGGGCTGCTGTGGCCACCGGGAACATAGTGTAAACATAGCATTACTGCAAGACAGGTGTTACTCTATACAGAGATAGAAAAGGGTGTGTATACCATGTGATAAATTATGTCATATTTTTGTTACATCGGAAGGCAACATTCTGCTTAAAATAAAGACTATGCCGCTAAAAGAGCCCCCCTTTCATTTTATTGCCGAAGTTTGATAAGGTGATTAGTTTCATCGAACACTTTGACAAACCCGTTTCTGAAATAATGTTTTGACAGTGCTCCGTCAGATGGCCATATTGTGAAAAGGTTTGTCAAAGTGTTTTAAGAAACTAAATTCTCAATCAAACTCTAGTAAAAGACCGAAGGTGGGGCTCTGTAAGCGGCATGGACTGCATTATGTCTCATTTATAATGGTGAATAAATAATGAAGTAAACTTTGTTTAAAGTCTTCATGTGAAGCAAAATATTGCCTTCCAACCTAGCATTTATAATGCAATTAATATCACGTGGTATACACCCACAGTAGAAGGTGTTTCAACATTCTTGCAATAAGCCCTCCATATGACATATTTTACAGTATGCATTCTATTTATTACATTCTTTTTCAGTTTGTGTTCAACTGTACATGGAGCATACACACTGTGCTAGCAGAACACTCTTACACAATTACGAGGTGGGTAAGTTATCAGACTTGGAATCAATTGAAACAAATGAATAAATACATTTCATTTCAAAATAAACATAAAAGCATCAGGAACAATTATGATAAAACTAAAACTGTTCTTCCAGAAATTCCCCTCACATAAAACATTTTTATTCTCAACTCCCTTCACAAATCAAGTTTGTAGGTACATTTATTATAGCAAACCTTTTTTTCTTACTTCAGACTTTAGTTGGCAGTGCAGTGGTCCCCACACCAGTCTACCTCATCTTGTGACATTCCTACATTACACAACTAAATCCCAGTTTTCGATTGCACTTTGACAAGCCTCAACATGTCCCATAATAAACAGGTGACAGATTCTGACAGAAATAATTCGAGGGCAAGCCAGTCCACACAAGCTCAAGCCTCAAGCACATCGACTGAAACAACATCAGGGGAAATAAATCATCTTGATGACCCAAGAGTTTTATCAGATGAGGCATCGGCACAAAGTTCTACTGCTGCGTCAGAAAAACATACAAAATCTAATACTACAAATGGCCAAAAAAGCGACATAAATTCTCCAAAACAGTTGCCTCTTAGCCAGCCTCCTGAGCAAAATCATAGAGGCATTCAACAGAGGTATCTTTCTTCCCCCCCAATTGCCAATCAGTACCTGGACATGGGACCAAGAAGGAATCAGAATGGCCGAAGAACACCTATAGCTCAACCACATAACCAGCAACCGACTAACCTCCTCACAGACACCCCACCGCCTGAAAACTCACCGATATGCCAGGAGACATATCAACCTGCAGATGACTCAGAGCCCGATCAGGATCAACTGCAAAATCAAGATATCACAGCCATTGAACATCTGCAAGTATGCGCGCCTGCTACCTCGCTGGAAGAGCCAGATCTACCGTTGTGCTACCAGTTCATTTCACTGGAAAACGGAGGACTACCTCGTTTCAGCTACCTCCTAGTTATTTATAGCACACAAAACCTACCTCAGCCAAATCTTATGTAAAAAGTGCTAAATTATTAAATATACATTTTTGTATTATCCTATTTTTGAATAATGATGACATCAGGTGTACCTGTAGCATTTTGAAAGGTACTGCACATGATGAGAAATATAAATGTTTCATGTTTTAAGGACCATAGAAATTGATATTCACAAAGACAAAATCAAGCTTTCAACTTGTAAACCTGAAAATACCAGATATCTCAGTGTTCTACCAGTTATTGTCTATATACACTGTTAGTCATTCTAAAATGTCGTCCAGGCTTTTTTTTTAATGATGGTTAGCCTGGTCCAGGCTAACCATCATTAAAAAAAAAAGCCTGGACGGCATTTTAGAATGACTATATACACTGTATGTCCAATTGTTTAAGGTGTAGTGGTGGAAGTAATGTTGGTTAGTGGTTGAATAACGCCGGTTTGTGGTGGAAAACAAGATGGGAGGTAAGAAATTCATTATTCAAGTATTCGAGAAACTGAAATGTTTGTTCACGAGGATAAGTTCAAGATGACCTCCTGTAATTATTCCATGTATGTATTCAGTTTCCTTCACAATGTCACTGGTTCTCCAATTATTCAGGGAAAAAAACAAGAGCTTTTATATGGAAAGTATGATCCACTAACTTTAAAACTTTAAAAGTTAGAAAAAAAAGAACATAAAATGGCAAGATAATTTTTGTCTGTATGAAATCTCTTATGTGTAGTGTATTTTAATACTGTTTGCTACAGTGTGCGAAATAAAGATAGCCCAATCCCCCGAGGCGATGAAAAACGATCCAGGATCCGAAAAACTCCTTTGAGATAGCCTGATTGGTGATGAAAATATAGGGCTTGATGATTAAAAAAATTGTGGGGTTAATGTTTACCTGGACACTGTTTACAGACTTCTGGATAATTTCTCATCAGTATTGATAATTTCTGAAGCAGTGATCTCCCTTGTCAAGCAATACTGCTGGAAAATATATTTTTTGACAGAAATCATACTTCAGACTGTCTATATTCTTTTTGATATAGGGAGATATTGAATATATTATGTGGTTTTTTTTTTAAATAAACTTTGATTAAGTAGTTACCAAAAAATATGAAAAGAACATAAACATGAATACTTTTAGGTAGTGTGATTTTCAAAAATTCAGATACAGCAGCTGTGAATATGGTACACTATATAAAATTACTGAATTTCACTAGGAGTTCATTCTTATGGCATCTTTAAATTAAACAGAGCAATAATGTACAGATTTATTGTCAAATTGAACAAATTCAGTTGGTAGATTGCTTTAAAAAATAGAACTTGAAAAAAGACTGTGCAACCAGCTTTACCTCACTGCAAAATATGACAAGTCCATCACATCATACAACATTACTTAAAGCGACACTCTTATTCAAAATGTTCAAAACTGTTTCTAAAGAAATTACATTGTTTAAATTGAAAAATACTAAGAAAACAAAAAGTAAAATAATAAGATAACAATGTTTGGTCCAGAGATCGGAGTTTAACACAACTGACAATAATTTTGAACTTCTTCAGATATTTTTGTAATGTGGATTTAGGCTTCGGGAGTGTCAGATTTTTGAAAGACACACCCTCATTTTTTTACCGGTCACCCAAATTTTCTAGGTGGGTGATTCAGCATGTCACCAAATAAAAAAGTTAGTGTCGTGCCCTGTACACACACGGAATAATACTGTAAACGGAGGTCATCTTGCACTTATCCTCATGAACAAACATTTAAATTACTTACCTCTGGTCTTGTTTTCATCCACAAACCGGCGTTATTCAACCACTAACCAACGTTACTTCTGCCACTACACCTCGTAATGATTGGACACATTGATATATTTAACCTTGTTTCAGATCGTATTTATTAATATTATGTGCAGAACCAACCTCAATCATTACAGACTGTATTTTATGAGCAGTATTTACCGCAGTCCACATTTTTTGCTGTTCATTCAAACTTTATTGAATAGTGTAAGTGCACGGCCACTTAATGCCAGCTCCACCACTTAACGGTGGTGCAAAAAAATGAGCTGTCAACACTTCCTTGGTACTTCTACAAATGTGAGTATGATTTAAATTTTATTTGGTAACTTAATTAACACTTAAAATACAGGTTGGCTACGATACCGTTTCAATATTGTGCAAACTGTGGTGCCAGGAGCTTTTCTACTGAATTGGACTTGTGCATATTTTGAGATCTGCTAGCATTTCAAGTATACTTCATTGCTTACACACTGTAAGGACATTCTGGCGCATGCAAATATATATTTTTTTTTAAATATCCAGATAATAATAAAAGTGGTGGCGCTGTTGCTCTAGTGATGGTGCTGTCAAGTACTGGTGGCGCTGTCGAGTACTTTTTTCACCGGAAATAACATAAAGGTTTTGACTTGAAACAACACATATCTTTATTTGTGAGAATACTGTTCATAGGAGCTGTAATCCTTCTTATTTCAATATAGAAGAAAAGTAATATAATACGCACAAAATGCACCATTTCTAAAAATTGTCAAAAATCCCCTGTGGGAGGACCCCAACCCCCCCTGCCAACACTTTAAACCCTATAAATTTCATTTCTGATGAAGCGGCGCAGGTCAAAGGGGTACACCCTGAGTTACACCCCCCCCATGTAAAATTCTGGATCCAACCCTGAAAAGAGTGCATTGAAGAAATCCTGACAATATAAAGAAAATAAATATATTTTAATGAATTTAGAGGCATGCCACAAATGCTAGGGGTATTTTTCGGTGCATGGCTTTAACTAAGGCATGCAGCTCCTATGAACACTAATCTTGCAAAAAGATACGTGTTACAAGTAAAAATCTTTATGTAACTTCGGGCGCAAGACAGACTCGACAGCGCCACCACTACTCGACAATGCCATCACAAGAGCAACAGTGCCACCACCTTTATTATAATTTGCATATTTCCGTTTTAAGAAGTGCTAATTAGTTTTGTTGTGTTCTGGTATAAGTACTAAACATAGCAGTTATATTTGCATGCACCAGAATTTTCTTACGGTGCATGTAAGCAACGAAGTATACTTGAAATGCCAGCAGATCTCAAAATATGCACCAGTCCAATTCGGGAGAAAAAATACTGAAATGAAATCATAGCCAATCTGCAGCAAAATATATTTTTGAAATATATCTGTTTAATACAATTATCAAATAAAATATGTTGAAGTAAACACAGGGCACAGCTGCACCACGGAAATGTTGACAGCTCCTTCTCTTTGCACCCCCGTTAAATGGTGGAGCTGGCGTTTAGTGGCCGTGAAGTCACATTTGGAAAAAAAAAACTTCGTTTGAAGAAGACTTATACATTCTTATCAATTGACTGACACTGGTAAAATTGAAATTAAAATTTATTTTCAATAGGGCTTTATACATTCTAATCAAATGACTGACAATGGTAAAATTGAAATCAAAAAATATTTTCAATAAGGCAACCAGTTTCAAACACAAACCAGTATTTATGACATAAGAATTTAATTTTTTTTGGTTTAAGACCTTTTATTAATAATGATTTTTACACCATTTCATACAATTATACTTAAGCATTTAAAAAAAAACCTGTCACAAATAGTATTAAAATACATGGTATTAATGTGAATGTTTGTGTATTTAGTCATAAATGGGTAAATGTCGTCCTCTTACTGGCAAACATTTTTATTTTTATTTGATGGTTTAAGGTCAAATGTTTTCTGTATTTTTATAGTTTTTAGTTTTTTAGTTTATTAACAAATACAATAGACTATACATTTACAAATAGAGAATTATATGCATGTAAGTAATCAAATGGTCAAATAAATCACCAATGATCATATAAATAAATATTCATGTTTCATGTCATAATAGAGACACAATATAGCATTATGTACATGTATATGACAGCGAGAGATCATTGTGTACATTGTGCCTTATGTATATACATAGCTAAATAATTTATATGTTTTAATGTTTGTTATGTGTTCAATAAAGGAACCTCAGCGCACTACTTGTCTCCTTATTACATAATTCTCGTATCAGTGAATATTACCATTGAAGTGTTTTAAGCGATGGGCCCTACCACACACAAGTGGATGGTCGTTGATCACAAGTTTCATTCTAATATTGTTAAGATTGGCAAAAGATTAAAGTATGATACAATTAAGACATAGATGACAACAAAAAACTACAAGAATACGTTCAAACAAGAACTGTGTAGGACAGCAGGCTCGACTATGCCGCTTTGTCTAAGAAATGAATACACTAATGTTATACGTGCCTGATAAAGCAATTAAAAAAGTAAAAATAAAAAGTAGACAAAGAACGCCATGATGTGACAAAACGAGGTTTTCAATAATTAACAGAACTTAAGATTTGTTGTGAGATTCAGTTTCAACTGTTTTTTTCTCATTTGCTAACAGTGACCTTGACCTTGACCCTAGGGACCCAAAACACAATCACATGGAAGTCTTTCATAAACTCATCCTACATATCAAATTTGGTCACAATAGGTCAACCCTAACTAAAGATATTTTAAGTACCACACTGTTATCTATTTTTAATAACAGTAACCTTGACCCTAGGGGCTCCAAACACAATCAAAAGAAAGGTCTCCATAATCTCTTCCTATATACCAAGTTTGGTCACAATATGTCAACCCTTACTTAAAGGGGCTTTCTCAAGTATTGGCACCCCGAAAAAAATAATTCTGTAACTAATCTCAGGACAATTATCTAATAGAATGTGTTACGCTTTGATATCATAATTGTAAAAAAAGTACCAAAATGTAAAAAAAAAATTGTGTCGGAAACCGGGTTCTAACCTGTGTCGCCAAAATTGTAGTCCAGGGTCGCACTCACTGAGCTACAAAGGCTTACTCTAATCGTGTGACATAATTAAGTTGTACACCTACCTCGGTAATATCACGTGATAACATCATCTTTAAGTTATTCAGTACTAACCATTTTTCAATTTTTAGAAACAGTGACCTTGATCTTGACCATGAATCTTAGAGCCCCAAACACAATCCCATGAAAGGTCTCTATAAACTCCTTCAATATACCAAGTTTGGTTGCAATATGACAAGTGACTTAAGCAATATGGCTGATTATCAAACTTGTCAAAGATATTATGCCAATACACATTTTGACCAAATTTTGTGATGATTGGGCAAAAGATTCTTAAGTTATTGAGTGGAAAACATCCTGGATGGCATCGCTTGTACACTTGTACCCTGCGGGTAAAAGTATTAAACACCCTGTTTGTTTAAATGCAAGAGACTTCAGCTTTAAATACTAACCTACCATGGGTGAGGTTTCTCCTTCCTGCAGGTTCTCCAAGATCTAGCTCTTATGTGCGCGTTTAACACTGGCGAATAGACAGGCTCTCATACACGCTGACTTCTGGTCATCAGGGGCAAATCATCCAACTTGCGGCCCATAAATGACAGACATTGATTATGTCTCACTGAAGATTCCGATTCTTTCAAAGATAGCTTCAATAGTAGCCTGCAATAAAGTCAAGATAATCAGCCAAATTTACAAAATCAGCATAAAAGAACAAGTCATGTGCCTTTGAAAATGTGAAACACAATTACATTTGACACTAACTAATGGCTGTTAACAATGCATTAAACTAAAACTGTGATTGCTTGAGGACACCTGGCTACAACCTTAATCTGATGTTAGCATGACAAGAGCAATCATTTATCCTGTTATCTGTCATTCATTCCCATGAATGCTTTATAAGGTGCATGGCATCATCAACAGTAAGGCTGAAATCTGTGCATGTATTGACCCCTTGGTCCATCAGCTGAGTCTTGCTGGTGGTATCTGGCATCAGGAACACTTACTCCGCTTTTGTCAATGTTTTGAGTTTATGATGTACCTTGCAGTTGTCAATGACAAGAGCTATCTTTCTGTGAGAACATCTCATCTTTCTATCAATCCTAGTCACCCATTCTGTAAACAACTGTGCATCAATTTAGGCCAATTTTTGGATCTTGTATGGAAGGAGAAGTGTCTTGATATTCTTGAAACATCTTGGTTTTATAGCCTTGCCAATTACAAGAAGTACCCACTATTGGTGCCACATATGTTTGCACAAACAAGACTAGTGCTGTCACCTGTTCCTTGCTCTTCTTTCGACTGTTGCAGTCTACATTTTTGAACTCAAAGGTCTTGTTTGATTCGCCACACATGGACAAGAAGTGGATACCACTCTACTCCAACTGGTCCAGCCAGCTTGAGGCTGCATTGAAGTTTGAGATACCCAGCTTATGTGCAAATTCCGTGCTGTCATTTTCAAGACTTCTCCAGGAATTATTTTAAGATTTTGATGTTCAACCAGGACCCTTATGTAGCCCTTTATTCATATTTATGTTTATTACTTATTTATATTTATCACAATTAAATTCTCATCATTAACTTCTCACAATTGTTTATCAAATGCCCTCATCAAGTAATAGCCATCATTCTTTAGTTGATATAATTGGTTTTTCACACCATATCAAATTTCCTTTCCTGTCATTCAGTATATTTCATATGAATTTAGAAGAAAAAAAAGTCAGGGCTAAGCTTTGACCACAACTGATAGCCACTTATTTAACGACGGCCACTTCTTTAATGACCACCTCTTCAAACAACCACAGTTTTACTGTTTATTGACAACAAAGTTGATGAATTTATTTGATTTCCTTGTTCGCCTTAAAACTATATTACAATATTGCAAAATATTGTATTTTTAAAATCTAAGAAAACTATCTCAATACCTTGTTGTCACCAGTGATGATGATGAGGTGAATTCCAGAGGCCCGGCAGTCCCAAATTGAGATATTTCAGCCACTTCTCCACAAGCAGGATCCAACATCACGACCACTGCAACAATGTCATGTACGTATAAAAAATGTAGCAAGATGCATATGCATTCAATCATTTCATAACTTCATCATGTCAACTGTAAACAAGTTTTTGGTAAGAAAAGAAAACAGAATGATGTCCCAATAGAGCTGCTAGCAAAAACCAATTTCAACTCTCATATTAGTAAAACCATAGGCATAGGCATACCTCATTTTCGATGACTTTGCACGAGTCTTCCAAATCCATGTCCTCAAGGCAAGGTCCTGCATTGATGGTTGTCAGGGCTAGGTAACACAGGGTGTCTCGACCTGCAGGAAGGATGGAATGATACAGAAACATGAATGGTATGTTGTCTTAAGTACTGGAGATTACTAGCATCACTTAAGCTGTGCTATCAAATCATATTGTTACTAAACTAAATCTCTGCACTATGCCTTACATCATCAGAAAAACTCAATTAAAGATTAATATCTGAGTAATTAAAATAAAATGACAAGTCAGCATTCATAACATTTACTATTGCCAACTATGCAAAATAAATCCTTGAATTCAGCATCACAGAATTTTGCGAAATGTCAAATAACCCTTCACAGAAATTAGCTCCAATAATTATAATGATTTGATAGATATTAACACTAACCAGTTCTTTAAGCTTTGACAAATTTCATTATATCTTCATTTTATTCTTTGAGAGTACATTGAGAGAGTAGCTTCAACTCTTACTTTAAATTACCTATCCCTTAATTCAATATCACAAACTGCCTACACACTAGCTTAGTTTCTTTCCTGCATTTCTAATTGACATACCAAGAAAGCTTGATCCATGCTGTGAAACACATGTTTCAAAATGGGTGCCCCTCTTAAAGCTGCACTCTCACAGAGATTTACCAGTTACAACTTTTTTAATTTTTGTCTTTGAAAATGTTCAATCTGTGAGAGTGCAGTTTTAAGCCCGGCCTCAGAGATCTGCTGCACCACAGAACATCAACTGGAAAGTAAAAAAGTACTGCAAGTTTTAATGCATCAAAACTGGTATGAATACAAATACATTTTTTAGCTCCACCATTCATAATGATTGCATAGATATTGACCCTTACCAGTTCAATAAGTTTGACATACTTCATTATATCTTCATTTTAATCTTTGAGAAAGTACATTATATAGAGAGTAGCTTCAACTTTTACTTTAAATTACCTATCCCTGAATTCAATATCACAAACTGCCTACACGCTAGCTTTGTTTCTTTCCTGCATTTCTAATTGACATACCAAGAAAGCTTGATCCAGGCTGTGACCCACATGCTTCGAAATGGGTGCCCCTCTTCAACTTGCACTCTCACAGATCTACCTTTTTAACTTTTTTTTTTTGGTCTTGGAAAGCAAATTTTTGCATAAATATATACAAAGCAATGATATAAGAATGCTGACAAAGGATCAGATCACAGTTTTTCATATTTCTGCTCGAACATTAATGTTTTATGGCTTAAACGGATATAAACAGTTTAAGTAAAATGCATAAAACATCAATTTTTGAAATTACATAAAAATCTGTGATTTTAATATTTTGTTAGCAGTCTTGAAAAACTGGTTTCAATGGATTTTCGCAAAAATTGGCTCATTCCAAGACAATTAAAAAGTTTTCAAAACATTCAATCGGTGAGAGTGCAGCTTTAAGCCCGGCCTCAGAGATCTGCTGCACCACAATACATCAACTGGTAAGAAAAAAAAGTACTGCATTTAGTTACAATGCATCAAAACTGGTATGAATACAAATACATTTTTTAGCTCCACCAATTATAATGATTGCATAGATATTGACCCTTAACAGTTCTATAAGTTTTGACATACTTCATCATATCTTCATTTTAATCTTTGAGAAAGTACACGAGAGAGAAGCTTCAACTTTTACTTTAAATTACCTATCCCTAAATTCAATATCACAAACTGCCTACACACTAGCTTTGTTTCTTTCCTGCATTTCTAATTGACATACCAAAAAGCTTGATCCAGGCTGTGACTATATGCTTCGAAATGGGTGACCCTCTTGAAACTGCACTCTCACAGATTTACCATTTTTACATATTTTTTTTAATTTTTTGTCTTGGAAAGAGCAATTTTTTGGGAAAATATATGCAAACCAATGACATAAGATAACTGACAAAAGATCAGATTGCAGAATTTCATATTTCCGTTCGGAAATTAATGTTTTATGGCTTAAACCATTATAAAAAGTTTAAGAAAAATGCATAAAAAATATGTTTTTGATGTTAAATATAAAAATCTGCATTGAACATTTTTGTCAGCAGTCTTGTTTAACTGGTTTCTATTTATTTTCGCAAGATTGGCTCATTCCAAGACAAAAAATAAAAAAAGTTGTCAAAACATTCAATCTGTGGGAGTGCTGCTTAAAGCTCGCCCTCAGAGATCTGCTACACCACAGAACATCAACTGGAAAGGAAACAAGAGCCGTCGTAAGACAGCGCGCTCAACTGCGCCGCTTTGTCTTAGAATACAATAACGATGTAATAATACCAAGTTTGGTCTCTTTATGTCAAACCTAACTAAAATTATTCGATACATAAGGTGACTTTGATGCTGCCCTCCCACCGGCCCGCCCAAACAATGACGCAACTCATTCAAATAACTTGATTTACCATTATGAAAATGTGGTTAAGAATATATACAAATATGCATTTCAAAGGAAATTAAAAAAATAAATAAAAAAATTCAAGGGCCATAATTTGTATTTAGGCTTAAAACAATATGCCTTTCAAAGGAAATAAAAAAAAAATAAATAAAAAAAAAAAATAAAAAATTCAAGGGCCATAATTTGTTTTTAGGCTTTAAACAGTTATGTTTCTTGTTGTAAGATGGTCGTAAATAATTTTGAATTTTATTAAGTGCATTTAATGAACGATATAGAAGTTTTTTTTATTAAAATCCCAACTTGCCCTTAACTTTTACTTGCCTAAAACTTTAACCTAAGTCAATCAGAGGTTATAACCTGTATTTAGGATAATATGGAGTTATGTAACCTCATTGTGTGATGGTCCTGAACAACTGTGTGAAGTATTAAGTCAATTGAACAAAGGATATAAAAGTTATTAATAAATATTCCAACTTGCCCTAAAACTTTAACCTGAGTTCCATAGCCAATCAGGGGCCATAATCTGTGTAAAGAATGATATGGAGTTATCTAACCTCATCATGTGATGGTCCTGAACAACTGCATGAAGAATTAAGTCAATTGAATGTAGGGTATTGGACTTATAAGTGCAAATCCCAACTTGCCCTAAAACTTTAACCGGACGCCGACGCTGGGGCGAGTAGTATAGCCCACCTATTCTGCGAATAGTCGAGCTAAAAAGTACTGCAAGTTACAATGCATCAAAACTGGTATGAAAACAAATACATTTTTTTGCTCCATGAATTATAATGATTCGATAGAATCTGATATTCACCCTTACCAATTCCATAAGCTTTGACATATTTCATTATATCTTCGTTTTAATCTTTGACAGAGTACATTAAGAGAGCAGCTTCAATTTTTTCATTAAATTACCTATCCCTTAATTCAATATCACAAACTGCCTACATACTAGCTTAGTTTCTTTCCTGCATTTCCAATTGACATACCAAGAAAACTTGATCCATGCTGTGACCCATATGCATCAAAATGGGTGCCCCTCTTAAAGCTGCACTCTCACAGATTGACCTTTTTTAGATCCAATCTTTGTTTTAATCTTTGAGAAAGTATATTGTGAGAGAAGCTTCTACTCTTACTTTAAATTACCTATCCCTACATTAAGAGAGCAGCTTCAATTTTTTCATTAAATTACTAATCCCTAAATTCAATATCACAAACTGCCTACACATTAGCTTAGTTTCTTTCCTGCATTTCTAATTGACATACCAAGAAAACTTGATCCATGCTGTGACCCACATGCTTCGAAATGGGTGCCCCTCTTTAAGCTGCACTCTCGCAGATTTACCAGTTACAACTTTTTTAATTTTTGTCTTAGAAAATGGTTAATCTGTTGGAGTGCAGCTTTAAGCCCGGCCTCAGAGATCTGCCGCACCACATAACATCAACTGGAAAGGAAAGAAGTACTGCAAGTTTTAATGCATCAAAACTGGTATGAATACAAATACATTTTTTGCTCCATCAATCAATGATTTGATAGATATTGACCCTTACCAGTTCTATAAGCTTTGACATACTTCGTTATATCTTCGTTTTAGTCTTTGAGAGAGTACACTGAGAGAATAGCTTCAACTTTTACTTTAAATTACATATCCCTTAATTCAATATCACAAACTGCCTACACGCTAGCTTAGTTTCTTTCCTGCATTTCTAATTGACATACCAAGAAAGCTTGATCCAGGCTATGACCCATATGCTTCGAAATGGGTGCCCCTCTTAAAGCTGCACTCTCACAGATAACCATTTTTACATATTTTTTATTTTTTGTCTTGGAAAGAGCAAATTTTTGTGTATATATTTGCAAACCAATGATATAAGATTTCTGACAAAAGATCAGATCGCAGATTTTCATATTTCTGTTCAAATCAAATGTTTATGGCTTAAACCGTTATTAACATTTTAAGAAAACTGCATAAAAACATCAATTTTTTAAGTTACATAAAAATCTGCGATCTAATTTTTTATCAGCAGTCTTATATAACTGGTTTGAATGTTTTTTTCAAAAAAAATGGCTCATTCCAAGACAGAAAAAAAAGTTGTCAAAACGTTCAATCTTTGAGAGTGCAGCTTGAAGCCCGGCCTCAAAGATCTGCTGCACCACAGAACATCAACTGGAAAGAAAAGAAGTACTGCAAGTTACAATACATCAAATCTGGCATGAATGCAAATACTTTTTTTTTTGCTCCACCAATTATAATGATTCGATAGATATTGACCCTTACCAGTTCTCTAAGCTTTGACATACTTCATTTTAATCTTTAAGAAAGTACACGAGAGAGTAGCTTCAACTTTTACTTTAAATTACATATCCCTTAATTCAATATCACAAATTGCCTACACGCTAGCTGAGTTTGTTTCCTGCATTTCTAATTGACATACCAAGAAAGGTTGATCCAGGCTGTGACCCACATGCTTCGAAATGGGTGCCCCTCTTAAAGCTGCACTCACAGATAACCATTTTTACATATTTTTTATTTTTTGTCTTGGAAAGAGCAAATTTTTGCGTATATATTTGCAAACCAATGATATAAGATTTGTGACAAAAGATCAGATCGCGGATTTTCATATTTCTGTTCAAAACACTTATGGCTTAAACCGTTATTAACAGTTTAAGAAAACTGCATAAAAACATCAATTTTTGAAGTTAAATAAAAACCTGCGATCTAATTTTTTATCATCAGTCTTATATAACTGGTTTCAATGGTTTTTTTTAAAAAAATGGCTCATTCCAAGACAGAAAAAAAAGTTGTCAAAATATTCAATCTGTGAGAGTGCAGCTTTAAGCCCGGCCTCAGAGATCTGCTGCACCACAGAACATCAACTGGAAAGGAAAGAAGTACTGCAAGTTACAATACATCAAATCTGGCATGAATGCAAATACTTTTTTGTTTTGCTCCACCAATTATAATGATTCGATAGATATTGACCCTTACCGGTTCTATAAGCTTTGACAAACTTCATTATATCTTCATTTTAATCTTTGAGAAAGTATATTGAGAGAGAAGCTTCAACTCTTACTTTAAATTACATATCCCTTAATTCAATATCACAAACTGCCTACAAACTAGCTTTGTTTCTTTCCTGCATTTCTAATTAACATACCAAGAAAGCTTGATCCAGGCTGTGACCCACATGCTTCGAAATGGGTGCCCCTCTTAAAGTTGCACTCTCACAGATTTACCATTTTTACAATTTTTTAATTTTTGTCTTGGAAAGAGCAAATTATTTTGTAAATATATGCAAACCAATGATATAAAATTGCTGACAAAAGATCAGATCGCGGATTTTCATATTTCAGTTCGAAAATTAATGTTTTATGGCGTAAACCGTTATAAACAAGAAAAATGCATAAAACATCAATTTTTGAAGTTAAATAAAATTCTGTGATCTAAATTTTTTGTCAGGAGCATTATATAACTGTTTCCATGGATTTTCGCAAAAATTGGCTCATTCCAAGAGAAAAAAGAAAAAAGTGACAAAACATTCAATTTGTGAGAGTGCAGCTTTAAGCCCGGCCTCAGAGATCTGCCGCACCACAGAACATCACCAGGAAAGGAAAAAGTACTGCAAGTTACAATGCATCAAAACTGGTATGAATACAAATACATTTTATTCTTGACCAATTATAATGATTTGATAAATATAGACCCTTACCAGTTCTATATGCTTTGACATACATGTACTTCATTATATCTTCGTTTTAATCTTTGACAAAGTACATCAAGAGAGTAGCTTCAATTTTTTCATTAAATTACCTATCCCTGAATTCAATATCACAAACTACCTTCAGACTAGCTTAGTTTGTTTCCTGCATTTCTAATTGACATACATGTACCAAGAAAGCTTGATCCAGGCTGTGACCCACATGCTTCGAAATGGGTGCCCCTCTTAAAGCTGCACTCTCACAGATATACCATTTTTACACTTTATTTTATTTTTTGTGTTAGAAAGAGCAAATTTTTGCCTAAATATATGCAAACCAATGATATAAAATTGCTGACAAAAATCTGATTCTAGATTTACATATATCTTTTCAAAAATTTATGTTTTATGGCTTGAACCGTTACTAATAGTTTAAAATAGGGCATAAAACATCATTTTTCTTATCTTAAATATAAAAATCTGCAATCTAAATGTTTGTCAGCAGACTTATATGACTGGTTTCCATGGATTTTCGCAAAAATTTGGCTCATTCCAAGACAAAAAATAAGAAAGTGGTCAAAACATTTCATCTGTGAGACTGCAGCTTTAACAATAATGCTTTTTGATTTGATTGACAATGGAATATTATCTGGATCACATGAAAAATGAATAAAATAAAAAGTAGGCTGCTTGATAAACAATTGAAGCTTTACAAAGGTAGGAAGCTGGCACATATTGCACATATTCATGAAAATATCACGCAACTAAAGACAGAAGGGTTGAAGCTTGGATTTATTGCCACCATATGCGGACAATCATTTTTTTAACCTAAGACAGAAGGGTTATACCTGGCATATATTATCATGGACATGTAATACAGTATAATATGTAATTTAAAGTCAACCTTAAATCATGTTTTTTATTAAATTAATCTTCAATATTATTAATTAAGGGTTACTTTTAGAGGAAATATTATATTTCAGGACATTTCATGGACATTCCTACGTATGTGATAATTAGGGAATTTACGGTATTTATGAGGTCATGATGATTTTTTTTCTGTTGACTGTTATTTCATGTTGCCGGTCACCTAACCAGTCATGTGATAAATACAGAAGTGTTTTTAAAGCTCATATATATTGCCAAATTATCTTGGCAAACGTCTCGCAACAAAAGACAGAAATTTGATAGCTCACAAATATTGCCAACATATACTGGCAAACATTGAACACAAAAGAAAGGATTGAAGCTAGCATACAGCAAACATGATTATGCTTATATGGAGATAATTTAATTATATTCTTAATAATATGCACTTGATGCTTGTGTATGTGTACTTGATACTTGAATGCTTGTTTTACAATAACACTGGAAACAGAATTTACCTCTTCTTATTTTGTGCAGCTATTGAACATACAGTAGAATTGTAGCTCCATCACATGAAAAATTAACAAAATAAAAAAAAAGTTTTGTTAAAAAAGAATTGTACCTGAAGCATTACAAGAAAGTTTAAAGCTCATCTGGGCACATATTGCTTACAAATTCTTGCAAATTTCTTGGAACCAAAGACAGAAAAGTTGAAGCTGGCATTTATTGCCAACATATGCTGGCAACCATATTTGAGTGTGCATACCACGTGATAAATTGCGTCATATATGCTACGTCGGAAGGCAACGTTTTGCTTAAAAAAGAAGAAGACATAAATCAAAGACTTTTCTTCTACTACACTATTGTAAATAAAACAAAGGGCAGTCTATGCTGTTGAACCCAGCCTTCATTTTAATACAGCAGTTTAATATGGTGTTTAGTGAAGGCGGGGCTCTGTAGGCGGCTTAGACTGCGCTAAGTTTCATTAAAAATAGTAAAGAAAAGTGAAGTTATCTTTGTTTAAAGTAAAGACTTCTTTTGGAGCAAATTTTTGACTTCCGACGTAGCATTTATGGCGCAATTTATCACATGGTATACACACACTGTCATATGCTGGCATAAATCTCTCATCAAAAGACTGGAGTTGAAGCTGGCACATATTGCCGACATTAATATGTTGGTACACATTCTTTTAATCAAAGATTAAAAGTTTAAAGCTAACTTTAACTGCCAACATATGCTGGCAATCATTCGTTTAACCTTATATTGCCATCATATGCTGGCATAAATATCACATAAAAAGACTGGAGTTGAAGCTGGCAGATATTGCCGACATTAATATTTTTGTAAACATTCTTTTAATCAAAGATAAATGGTTTAAAGCTAACTTTTATTGCCAAGAAAGGCTGGCAAACATTCGTTTAACCTTATTTTGCTATCAATTGCTGGCATAAATATCACATAAATAGACTGGAGTTGAAGCTGGCACATATTGCTGACATTAAAACATTGGTGAACATTCTTTTAACCAAAGATAAAAGGTTTAAAGCTAACTTTTACTGCCAACATATGCTGGCAATCATTCGTTATATTGCTATCATATGCTGGCATAAATATCACATAAAAAGACTGGAGATGAAGCTGGCAGATATTGTGGAAAATAATTGGCATAAATCTCACATAAAGGACTGCAGTTAATAAAGCTGGCAGATATTGCCGACATTAATATGTTGGTAAACATTCTTTAAATCAAAGATAAAAGGTTTAAAGCTAACTTCAATTGCCAAGAAAGGCTGGCAAACATTCTTTTAATCTTATATTGCCATCATATGCGAGAATAAATCTCACATTAAAAGACTGGAGTTGAAGCTGAAAGATATTGCCGAAATTAATATGTTGGTAAACATTCTTTTAACAAAAGATTAAAAGGTTCAATGCTTTAAAATAAAAAATGAAAGACAGGAGTTGAAGCTGGAATAAATTTGCTTGCTAATACTTGCAATGAAAGACAGAAAAAATATTGATAATAGCTCAACATGCTTTTCTTTGAAATGAAGACAAGCTAGAAATAAGAATGACAAATACAAAGAGAACCAGATTTTTTATTTTGCAGCTGTAAAAAATGGCCTCATCAAGGGGAAATATTTCATCCGAAAGGCCACATCAAGGGGAAAAACTCCATTCAGACATGCCACATTAAGGTGAAATACCCGGAAGGCCACATCAAGGGAAAACACTCACTGGAACAGGCCACATCAAGGGGAATTATTCACTCAGACAGGCCCCATCAAGGGTAAATATATACCCTTTGACAGGCCACATTAAGGAAGAGAAAATACTCAGAAGATAATCAAAATACACTATGGAATGTTTTGGGCCGAAAGAGAATATAAGGTATTTTGGTCGTGTCTTTGTCAAGTATTGCTTAACAATATAAGAGATCTGTATGATATGTAACATGATTGAAGCGAACATAGTCAATGTTTTCAAGAAGCATTCTGGAGTGTGTTTTTTTAAATCATTAAGCTAATTTATCAGATTATTGATTGAAAATCATATATCATTTGTACAGTCAACAGTGTGAATTCCTTAGAGACAAAACTGAGGCCGATTTATGATTTTAGTTACATATTTGATATGGCTTATTTCTACCAATCCATAAATAAATTTGTATTTCATTATACCGGTAATTGCATTTTACTTGCTTAAAAAATCTACACTTATCTTTTTATTTCCCATCTAAGATTCAATTCTAGCTGCAGCTGTTATAGGCTATAGGCAACCATAAAGGTCTCAAATACGCTACAGACTGCAACCTAGTAAGTTGCATTATTCTAGGCCATCAATAAAAAAATGTTGGTTTGCGGTGCTCCTACCCACAATTTTTGTGGGTAGGTAGGTAGGGATTTTTTTTTTTTTATGACCCTCAGTCTGATGTAAGGGGCATGCATATTTTAGATAACAGCACTGAGAATTCAACGACAGAACCATTTTATTATTTTTCAGATACATGGATACACTTTAATTATTTCTAGGAAGTCTTTTAATAATGGGTCTCCCAGAGTCCTTGCAGAGTTTGCAGATTGGCAGTACAGCATGGTTGGTCTGTAGAGCATCAAAGGACCAAACATGATTGGCCCAAAGAAACGAAATGGGACCAAAACATGTAAAAAAAACAAAAAAAAACAGCAGCAGTAGCGATAAAAAAATTGGGTCGTGGCTAATTTCGGTGCGGCAGTCAGAGCACCGCAAACCAACATTTTTTTTAATGATGGCCCTATTTGCATAAAATATCATGCTTTCCTCTCTGATTTCAAGAACAGGAAAGTTTGTTTGATGTGGTCTCAATGAACGTGCAATTTTACTCCTAGCAAAATACCTGTACTTTTGAAAGAAAGATTTCCACCAAAATAAAGAGCTTTAAAGGTTTCAATGCTAGGAGGCCTGCAATTGGAAATGATATGTGTACTGAACCTGTCTATCAAAGGGAAACAAAAACTGTCAAATGAATGTGATTATTAAATTGCCCCCAAAAAAGAATTCATCTGCTTGTCAAGACCAACCAACCATAGTGCTAAGCAAGTGTAAGAAGAAACACTTGTATCAGTCCACCCTCTCATGATTCATGTTCTAGCAACAAGGTTAACACAGGGGCCTTAACTCCCAACACAATTTAGTAGTTTGTAACCTTAGTTGAGGGTGGGGGAGGAATATGTGGCAGGAGAATAAAATCGGTCAATTGGTTAAACCAATATTGCTCCAGGATTAGCTATGATTATTATTTTAACATGGGGAAACAGAAGTATAGCAAGACAGAAGGATAAAGAAGTGACTATAGGCTTCATGAATTTCTTAATGGAGCATACAAAGCATTTTATTGGATATAAAATCAAAATAATACTCGCCCAAAACCAGAGTCCAAAGAACTGCTAAAAGGGCACAGCAATGACATCGGCTAACTGATGAACACCACTCGCTGGTCACACACCTTGAGATGCCACCAGACTTTCCTGTTAACAAAAATAGAACAATTCCTGTTGAACATGCAATTATTTATTATTTAATGGTATGAAAATGGATCAATTATTAAGCCAGAGGACTGGCTAAACATCTGGAGTCAATTTTATAAAACAGGTTTATTTTTAATTGGGTCAAAGATATCGAAAAATGTTTTTTGTTTGGTCAACATTTATTAATTAACAACTACTAACCAATCAAATAATGAGTCATTAATAAGCAAAAAGTGTGTATAACTTCATTTTTATATATTGGGCTGTTGTTTTATAACTCTGGCTATATGTGTATAAAGGTTCATTGGAATATTTTTTGATAATATTTAGCAAGCGCTGGGTTTCAAGCAATGTGTTCGCCTAGTCCAAATAATTGTATGTTGACAGATTTTTTTTAGATTTTTGATATGGCAAATCCTTCACTTAATGATATGGAAGAATCCCGTAAAACACGTCTATTAATCCCTAATAACACGTCTATTATTTTAGACTATATGTTTGCCATATGATTGATTATATGAACAGATTTTAAAACTTGTGCTATCTTGAGGATGAAATGTTTTTGGATGGGTAAATAGCTCTTTTAGCATAAATATTGAATGATTTAAGATTGCTGACAAAAAATCAGATCGTAGACATGCATATTTCTGTTACAAAAATTAATGCTTTATGACTAAAACCGTTATTTACGATTTAAGAAAAGTACATAAAACATCAATTTTTGAATTTAAATATAAAAATCTGCAATCTTGATTTTTTTTCAGCAATCTTACATAACAGGTTTCCATGGTTTTTCAAAAAAAAATGGCTTGTTCCAAAACAAAAAATAAAAAGTTGAAAAAACGTTCAATCTGTGTGTGAGCAGCTTTATGATGACCAAGTGGTTGGAAAAATGAACAATCACTTCATATATTTATGTCACTATGGTTTACAGGCTTAGATGAGTCTAAAAAGCTTGTTTGTGAAAATGGATTATCGACTTCATGTTCAAATTCACGTGCGTAGGGAAGGGTAAGGGCCAAAAAAAATTGTTTGCTTTGCTTTGGCGCTAAAAATACGACTCATACCTAAGATAAGACGGGTGTGCACCGATTACGAGAAACCCCTTGATGTTTTTATGGTGATATTGGGTGGATTTTTTGTCTCTTGTCGTCACACGGCTTCGCACAAAAATATTTAAATTTTGTAATGAGGGGAAGTAACAATTGGTTTTGCTTTTTTTTACAGAACCGATTTGAAGGTCAAACTATACTAATTCCCCAAATGTTTTTGGGCGATCTCAACAGAGTGATCTCCTCTGCACAATGTGGAATAATATCTTTGAAATACAAATTTGTTAACATACATTTACATCTAGTCATTATTTTTAAAAGCTTGTGAAGGCGATCCTATTTAGTATTGTCCTTGTTGGAAAGTGTGTCCATGCGTATCAAAAACCGTAGCCTCACGTGATACACCGTTACTCTTAACGTTATGCTGGGTGTACTTGGATGTCTCTGCAGCAATTTCATTTAACTTGTCCGAGTATGGTGCACTTTTGTGTATTTTAGACAATTGCAATCCTTTTTGGTATATCTTTCGGAAGTAAAGTTGGGTACATTAGATCCCTTCCTAAATTTACGAGTGATTTGAGCACGAACCCACGACCACTTCGTCCATTTGTCCGTATTCCACCTAGTGCCACTCGGCTGTTTTCCACTCTGTTGATGTCAAGTTTGGGCACGCCGTATATGCGGAACTTGCAGTATATGCCCCATTCCCAAAGAACACCAAAAATAGGTTTTAACACATATTTAGAAGTGTTTATGGTTCCTCCCCTAAGGACGCTTCGAATAATTTTAATCTATAATAAAAAAAAAAATTGTCAGAATACCATGGAATGAGTTAATAACAATTACATAAATGCCTTCACTATAAACAAAACGTTTGAGATTTTTAATTGGTTTAACTGAAGTTCCATAATCCGCTTTTTAGTCAAAGGGATATATATACCTGCATAATTATCCAATTGTATTGCGTTATATCCATACCATTGGGTCATACAAAACACCTCTCAACGACATAAAACTAAGTTACTTTCCCTTCCGGTATTTCCCATTTTCAGTTCCCAAGGTATTTCAATATAGACATTATTATAGTAACAATATCTACCATCCGCCATAAATAAGTATGATATAAATGAAATACTGAAATATTTATTGTATATTTATTTTTCTTCAGATTTATCAAAAGCATCCTCTACCAACGATTTGCAGTTTAAAAATGTCAGAAAATCTCTAAAAGGCCTGAGTAGTTTAGATTCAATGTCACTTAACAATTTAACAGGTGATTTTGGCATCCATGCCACAGCACCTTCGAGGCCTTTACCAGCGATCGCAGGAATCACATGGCAACAACTATTAATGATATCAGGCAGGGACATCCTGAGTTCGATTAGCACCATGCTAGGTGTATGGTTGTCATTTGTTTCCATTAATATCTCAAAATAAATAAAGAAATAGGGAAGGTAGGTAGGCCTCACTTATTTTGAGAACCGGGATTCTGTACCAAACCGGGAATAACATTATTGTAGAAAAGTCTAAGAATTATATGGTCAATTTTTTAAGTTGCATTCTCATAGATTGAACGTTTTGACAACTTTTTTTTATTTTTTGTCCTGGAACAAGCAGCTTTTGGCGTAAATATCAGGAAACCAGTTATAAAGGACTGATGACAAAAGATCAGATCGCAGATTTTCATATTTCCTCTCCCAAATTGATGTTTTATGCATTTTCTTAAACCGTTAGTAACGGTTTAAGCCATAAAACATTAAATTTGGAATGGAAATATGAAAATCTGCGATATGATCTTTTGCCAATAGTCTTTCATCATTGGTTTGCAGATATTGACGCAAAATTTTGCTAATTCCAAGACAAAAACTAAAAAAGTTGGAAAAACGGTAAATCTGTGAGAGGGCAGCTTTAACATCACTCAAACAATGCACATATTTTAGGAAAATTACAGAAAAGAAATCCATACTAAATCCGAAAAAGTAAACTTATTAGAAAATAAGTGTTTTTAGATGCGAAATCATGAGCCTTTTAAGGACGTCAATGTTTCACCACTTCTCAGACAAGAACGAAGTGGACCTAGAGAAAAGAAAAGGACAACATCCGCGCTAGGAGGAGTCAATTTATTTCATGCTTTAGTCATTTGTTTTCTGTGTCATTATTTGTTACGGACTGAGTTGGAATAATTTCATTCCTAAAGTTAAACTTGCACTGTTTTTCCATTATCCAATAGGAATTCGGTTTACTCATTTCTTAAGAACTTATTTAATTCCTTTGCAAATTGGTGACCGTTGTACCCACACTTATGGTGTGTGTGTGTGTGGGGGGGGGGGTATATAGAGATTTGTTCTTGTCCGTCCGTGGTTCCGTATTATGCGAACTTATGCCATTCAAAATTCCAAAACTATTTGACCTATAGAGTCTTGAAACCTTGGGGGAATGTGATATGCAGTAAATATAATGGTACACATTCGATTAATTTAAATGAATTTAAATAACCGGATGACACTTCCCTGTGGTGAGATTAAGACTCTAATTTGGGCAATGAATTAGCAAAATAATCGGTATAAAGCTTACGCTGCTCAGAAGTAAATTCAAGGTCACAGACCTATTAAAATTGAGAATAATAAAAATACTTTTCTACTCTAAACAAATCTGTTAATGTTTCGGGTCTCAAATTAAACCCGACAGGGGCGATAATTGTCCCATATAACCATACGTGGCTAAAAAGCATTGAATATATATATTAACAATTTAAAGATCGTCATTAGAATAAAGTTGCACTACCTCAATCATTAAACATCAAGCATTTTGTAAGGAATGCTGGGCGTTTCGTGCCCGAATACATGGAAAACATGGCCACAAAGTTCATTTTCTAAGCTGCATCACATTAATCAGTTCAGGCATACCTTTTATATGTTGATAATTTATTTGTAAAAGCATAAGTTTCATTGATGTTTCCTGTGACCAATAACAAATTCTACTCCCAGAGTAATCATACTATCATTATAACTACCGATTGACAGAAACGGACCGAAATGACTTTGATTGTTTGTACGTTTTGACTAATACAATAACAAATCCGAGATTATCCGAAATTTAAAAAAATGGCCGATAATGAAAATTGTTTATTTACTTCCTCTGTTGAACATCAAAATAAACAACATATATTAACACTAACAAAGTTTACTTTAATATGGGAATTATCAAATAAGTCAAAAGTTCCGGATAATAACTTATTTGATCCTTTACTACGTAAGTATATTTTGTATTTGCCATTTGTTTACAGCTGTCAAACTGTTTTCCTGTTGTCAAGTCTTTAGTAAATACTAGACAAACTCGGTCAAACTCAGTATCTGCAGCATAGAGGACACCTGTCGATCTATACTTAACGGTACCTGTAAACTATATTGATTTCTCGGTAAATATGCCTAATAAATTAATGAATGTGTTAAACAAATTTGTTTTGTGTCAGCCTGGCAAGACTTTAAAGGATGCAGTCAACTGAATATTCAGCAATTGTGAGGGCAGCAGCCACAACAATCACATGGCATCATTATTTTACATTTTTGGTCACAGATAGCCTGAAATTTTTGTGGTTGTCTTGTGGAACTAGGCATTTGCAATTAAGATTATTACAGACTGCCGAACAGTTATGGTATTAGTTAATTATAGTGGCCTCAAGGCTTTTGAATACTACATAGATCTACATTGTATGAAAGGCTGTCATTATTGACTATTAACTTTCAGCTAGAAGCAAGAAAAAGTAAAAACATTTAAAAACATTTAAAAACTGAAATTAGAAGTGACAGAATAGATTGAAGTGGCAAGTTACTCAAAAGAGGGCAAAAGAAATAGTTCTGATGCTGCATCAGTTCCTTAGCATCAGACCAACATGGAAAGTTTGGGGCCTAAAAAGAATTCACCCAACCAGTACAGCTCTAATCATCGTTGGTTTCTTAATCCATCTAAGCTCCTGTTCAAGTGTACCAAATCAGGAGCCTCAGCAGTGATTATGGTAAAGTTCCAGGTGCCAATGTATCGAGGGAAGAAACTGTATTTGCAATTTTTAGTCCTGGATGAAAGTATTTTAAGTTCCAAAAAGTGTTGTGACCTTGTACACGTGGATGCAATACTGCTGCCAAGATATTTATCAGATCATTTAGTAGAATCAGTACATCATGGTGAGCTGGATTTTAGTGAGTCTAGAATCTAACGACTCCCATTCAAGTTTGTTGTGCATGTCTGTAACCCTACTGGTCTTCCCATACCATTAACACTTGTACCAAGCAGCTCTTCATTGCACCATCTCTAGCTCTGATGTGAATTGCTTGGTGTAGGGCAGACAGAAGTGCAGTACCTTAGGTACCCCTGCCTCTGAAACCTTGATGACTAGAGGGCATGAATGAATTAATTTTAACATTCTTATAAAACTATTAACTAATAGAAATAGGATACTAAGTACTATTCGCCCTGTACAATTCATGTGTTAATTTTTGTATTGACGGTTGATTGGATGTTTTAGGCAACATTTGAGTCTTACATTATGTACTTTCATGTCCCAGACAATGTTATTTCGAGTGAAAATCAATTTGTTCATCTAAATCATTTTCATTTTACATTTTAACCTGTATGGTTTGTCGATTCTTATTTCAGGTCATGATGCATGTATAGATTTACGTGAAATAATTGGAGTGAAAGCCATTAAAATTCCAACTAAATCTTCAACTTTATCCCTACGAAAATCCTTCAAAGTTGACGAGAATGCACCCTTCTTTATTGAAATGCAGCCCTTGGGCCCTCTGGGATTTTCCGTGGTTGTCCTATCCCAACCAGGAAATCATAAATGGAGATACAAGCAAGTCTCATTCCAGTGTAAAGACAGTAACCTCTGTCATCAGTGGATCACAGCTGTAAAAGAAGCTTTGAAAAATCCTAGTAAGTGTTTTGTCTCATAACTGTTAAGTTTTGACTGTTTGACAGTATTTTGATGTATGACCCAATATGTGGAGTGTGATTACCCATAAGAACTGATGAGTATTTGGTAGTATCATAAATTTCACCGGAATTAATTGTTAGAAAAAATAACACGCAACTCAACTTTTTATTTAGTTTTTCTAACTGGCAAATCTGTTTTTATGCCCCCTTTTGAAAAAAGTGGGGTATATTGTTTTGCACATGTCGGTCGGTCGGTCTGTCTGTCTGTCGGTCGGTCGGAATACCAAATGGTTTCCGATCAATAACTTGAGAACGCTTTGACCGAGGGACCTCATACTTGGTATGTGTATTGGTCATCACCAGCAGATGAACCCTATTGATTTTGAGGTCAGTGGGTCAAAGGTCAAGGTCAGTGTGACCTTTACATGAAAAACGGTTTCCGATCAATAACTTGAGAACGCTTTGACCCAGGAACCTCATACTTGGTAGGTGTATTGGTCATGACCAGCAGATGAACCCTATTGATTTTGAGGTCAGTGGGTCAAAGGTCAAGGTCAGTGTGACCTTAACATGAAAAACGGTTTCCGATCAATAACTTGAGAACGCTTTGACCCAGGGACCTCATACTAGGTAGGCTTATTGGTCATGACCAGCAGATGAACCCTATTGATTTTGAGGTCAGTGGGTCAAAGGTCAAGGTCAGTGTGACTGTAAGCTGAAAAAAGGTTTTCTGATTGTCCATATTTTATTTAAGTGTCCAAATCCTACTAACAATTTGGCTCCCAAGGGGGCATAAATGTTTCACTAACATCTCTTGTTCTTTCAGCTTTTCAAAAAAATTATTTTCTTCATTATCAAAATAATTTTTTTCTTATTTGAAACAGTATTTAACAGACCACAGAAGCTCGTCGTGTTTGTAAATCCATTTTCTGGAAAGAAAAAGGCTGTAAAGTTGTACAGGGAGAAGGTACTGCCCCTCTTTGAACTGGCAGATATTGACGTTACCCTAATAGGTGAGAAGATATATTTGTGTTTGTAGAATATCAAACCTTTCTTCTGATTAAAGTAATGGTAAACTGGCTCAATGATGTCATGTTTGATGAAGTTGATTAAGTTCTTAACTCAGACATGTATCTTTGTTACAGAGACAGAGAGACAAAACCACGCAAAAGATCTTGTGCAGGATTCTCTTGATCTCAATAATGTTGATGGGTAAGTTTAAAATCAACAATAAAACACAACTGTCTCAGTGAGGTACCATAGGTAGTGAGTTTATAAGTTGTTGTCTGGCTAGTGTTTCCAAGAAAATCATCATACTTTTTCATTCAAAGCCACAGACTATTAAAGGAACTTGCATTGCTTGTAAAATGCACTTTTTACAATAATATTACTTTTATTACAAAAATAAGTGTGGCAAATCATTAGGAGTGTTAAAATATATGTGAACCCTTTGACAAATGCTGATATCTGCTTAATTATCGTCTTTGAAGACCTCAATTTTGAAATTTAAAACCTTTGTTAATTGATTTGTTGATCACGTTATCACATGATATTACCAATGTATATGGGAAAAGGTTAAAATATCTACCCACGCTCCCAATTGAAACCAGATTTTTTTTTTTCTCCCATTTAAGTATCAAAAAGTAAATTATTATATAAAAAGTGTTTTCTGATGCATTTTCAGGAAATCTAATTTTTGGACCAAAAACATGAGTGATTCCCTTTAAAATATTTATCTGGGAACAGATATGATGGCTCTTATTGTCTTCATTACAGGAATTTACCATCTTTGAACCTAAATAAGATATATAATAATAAGATAAGGCCCAAATCATGCAAATGCATACATGTCCATTTCACTGCATCCATAATTTTTGTGGTAAAGCATTATGAAATCCTATTATTAAAATTCTTCAAGGGATCATAAACTGGAACATTATTTGCATTATGGTCTGTCCTAGTTTTGCCTGATTTACCAATCTTACATGTATGTTGATTTATTTCAAAATCAGCAATATTCAAGTCCATGATTTTGAAACATGTACATTTAATTATTGTCAGAAAACTAAAAACATATTTACACTACAAGGTCAACTAAATGATCTCTTAGCTCAACCATCTGTACAATAAATATCATTCAGTTTATGCCTTAGGACATTGTTTCTTAAACAGACTTAAACAATGCAAAAAAAAATGTGCAGTTCATTGCTGTTCATGTTATGGTTAAACACTGGAAAGACTGATGCTGATCATATACTGGTTTAATGGTGCTGATCATGTAAATGTTAAACTTTGGTTAAAAGGATGCTGATAATGTTAAGGCAAAACAATGGTAAAACACATGCTGATCATGTAATTGTTAAACACTGGTTAAAGTGATGCTGAGCATGTAATGGTTAAACACTGGTAAAACACATGCTGAAATTGATGCTGATCATGAAATGATTGAACACTGGTAAAATTGATCCTGATCATAAAAAGATTGAACACTGGTAAAATTGATCCTGATCATAAAAAGATTGAACACTGGTAAAATTGATGCTGATCATGAAATGATTGAACATTGGTAAAATTGATGCTGATCATGAAATGATTGAACATTGGTAAAATTGATGCTGATCATGAAATGATTGAACATTGGTCAAATTGATGCTGATCATGAAATGGTTGCACACTGGTAAAATTGATTATGAAATTGTTAAACGCTAGTAAAAAACATGCTGATTATTTAATGGTTGCACACTGGTAAAATTGGTGCTGCTCATAAAATGGTTAAACACTGGTAAAACACATGCTGATCATGAAATGGTTTAACACTGGTAAAATTGGTGCTGCTCATAAAATGGTTAAACACTGGTAAAACACATGCTGATCATGAAATGGTTTAACACTGGTAAAATTGGTGCTGCTCATAAAATGGTTAAACACTGGTAAAATTGATGCTGATCATGAAATGGTTAAACACTGGTAACATTGATGCGGATCATGAAATGGTTAAACACTGGTGAAACACATTCTGATCATGCATTTCTTATAAAACAACAATGTCAAGTTATTCAATACCTCATATCTCCAGCTGGGTTAACATACTGTTATTTGTTTACTTCTCTTTTTTCTGGGAAGAATATGTCCTTGAGGACCTAGTCAACAAATTATGTGCTATTATATGATTTGTATTGATTCTGTCTGGCTGGAAATGACATTTCAGTTGTGAAATATTTATGTTCGGATAATCAATATACATGTACAGAAAGTGCTTAGGAAAAAGTTCTAAAAGCTTCAAGGTTGTGATGTAAATGGGGGGAAAAAATAACTTGCTAATATATTTGCTCATCTGAATCTTCAAAAACACTTGACTCAAATCCAAAAGACGTGAAATCAATAGTTGTCTCAAGTATTAATAACACACCATTGTTTCCAAATGTTTTGCTTATCAAATTCATTGCAGCAGCGAATACATTGTATTAGATAATGTCAATGTTCCTGAAATAGTTTATGTATGTGCAAGGTTTGGTTTTTGTTAGAATCTCAGAGGCTGTGTTTAAGAAATATCTCGAGTCTGAGGCTCATTAGACCCAGACCCATTAAAAGCAAATTGTTGTTTAAACCTTGTTAAGAAGATTTGATATAAGTTAGTTTTTTACCAAAAAAAAGTAAATCGCAATTAATAGTTACAGTTGTGAGTGGTAATATCTTAACCATGTTTTATCCAATTATTGTCAATACCTCCCTGTATTTGTCATTTTGTTTCTAGGTTGGTGTGTGTGGGTGGGGATGGAATGTTTTCCGAGATACTTAATGGCCTGTTGACCAGAACAGCACGGGAAAATGGCATCGAGGAGACGGGCAGATTTGAACCTGTGCCCCCCGATATCCGAATAGGAATCATACCTGCAGGTGAAGATTGAGATAATCAGATCAAGACTTTTAGACTAATTTATTTCAGTTTCATTGTGAAGACAGCTAAATATGATATGAATCATTCCTCTAGAGTCTGTTGCCTGGTTAGCAAACAGTACTGTGTCCTTTTTGACAGGCTAAGGGAGTGTTTCCCTAGTAGGTATAGAGCCCATGATCTCTGGGATTGAAGACTGATCCTTTCGGGGGGTTTTGGGACTCAGAAGAAGTGTGTCCCTGACTCAATTTTTGAAGAACTGTCATTTTGAAATCATTGTGCATCCATGAGACCCCAATATTAACCATTTGTTGTGAGCAAACCACTTACTGGGAAACCAAAGTGAAGCATGTAAGCGTGTAGAGTCAAAGGACCCCCAAGCTGTTTTCCTAGTGAAAATCCTGACCTGTATCTGTTATAAAACATGCTACTGTAATATATTGTTTAATATGTTTTTGTTTAAACAATATTATAGAAATGGGTAAAATTATGGCTTTATTTACAAGAAGCAATTACTTCTATATATAATAATATTTTCAGGTGTCTAACTGACATTTGGTTAACTTCTACTGCTTTAAGTCAGTGCCTACCTTTTTGCAAATCAGAAGTCTAAATACAACATTATTATATTCTATAAACTCAGTTGTTGTTACATTATGTAAACTGTATCTGTATCATTCAGGTTCCACAAACACTATTGTGCACACAACTACAGGGGGGAGTGATGTTGTCACCTCTACACTACACATAATACTTGGTAATATTTTATTACGTATTGATTGTTTCACTTTGATTGGCAGTAGTTGAACATTTTATGCTAAGGCTGACAGCCTATAATTATAGCAGAAAGAGTATTGTAAACTTGTATCTACATGTATTGTATGTGCATAATATTGGAGAAAATTATTTCAATGTGACACATAGTATTTGTTTTAAATTTCTGTTAACAATTTTTATCATTTATTTCTTAGAGCCAATCTGGTAATTGTGAACCAAAAATATTGTAGAGTAATGCAAAATTGTAGGCAAAACATCTTTTTGACATGTTTCATATTTTACATTAAATTGCCTCCTTTAATATGCCTTCTTTAGTGATTGATTAATAAAAATTAATGACATTTGTAGGTGACAAGATTGGTATAGACGTCAACTCGGTGAATGTGAACAACCAGTTTATCCGCTACAGCGTCACAATGCTGGGGTACGGATATATGGGGGACCTTCTCAAGGACAGTGATAATATTCGATGGATGGGACCAAAACGCTACAGTTGGTCAGGTAAGTGCTATCCTCCTTATTATTTATATTTGCTCCATGGGAGCAAAACACTGCAGTTGGTCAGGTAAGTGTTACATTCCATGTAGGAGTTCTTAGAAACCAGGTATTCACCTTCATGTTGCTTTGATACACAGTATACATGGGGGACCTTCAAAGACTGTGATGATATTTACTTGATAGGACTGAAACTCTACAGCTGTCCAGGTTAGAGTTAAACTCCATAGTTCTAATTCATCAGGCAAACAGCTTCACAATCTCTGCCTATGCATGGTGACCTTCTCATGACAGTGAGAATATTTTTAGCTGTTTTGTTTCCGAGGTATAGATATATCTTGGACATTGTTGAGGCCATGAACATTTTGAAATGTTCACTTGTTGCCAGAAACAATACACATGTTAGCAGCAAGGCCCAAAACTCTGGCTTTAACAATCATTTTATTATGCCTCTTTTAACTGGAAAACTGATTTTCTATTAATCCTTTTTCATTACTTCAGGCACCAAGTCATTTTTGTCCAACAACTCCTACTATGGGGAGATCAAGTATCGTTTGTCAGAAAACCCTGATAGTCATCCAACCGATGAAGTCAAGTGTTACACTGGGTGAGTCTATCAGATTATATGTTCTTGTTTTACAACGATAAAAACATCCCCTTGTCATCTTTATTTCTGTCAGCATCTTTGTGTCTTTTTCTTTAACCTGGGCCATTACTCAAAAAATATTTAAAATACTCAGATAATAGTTTGTGCACATGCTGCCAAAGACAATACTCAGATGTATTTGCTATAACTCTGGCTTTGAAAAAAGTGTTGGCGTTTCATTCTGCTCCGTTCTTGTTTATTGCTTATATCGCATGTGCATGCAGGGATAGACATTCAAGCTTGTTTATAAAACAGTCTTGTGAATTATCATAGCATTATTGCGTATGAACTCATTGTTAATATAGTGTGAAATCTTAATATTTCCATAATTTGAAAAAGTTGAAGATATATTAAGAATTAATTGTTTAGAACTACAATGATATAACATAAGGCTTGGCACACATGTTTTCAAAGACAATTACCACATGTATCTCTAGCTGAATAGATTGTCGAGGTTAACCATGTGACAAACTTGGAAGGGTGGACAAATTTTGGCAGTCATTTCATATTATTTATTGTTTGTTTGTTTTTCACTTTGTCTTTATTTATAATGAAGAATGCCTATGTTCCAGTTGTGACACATGTTCACAGGCGGGAGAGGGCACATCGGGAATGTCCCGTAATTCTTCTGGGGTGGAGTTCACTGCAGGCGGGGAACTTACTCCTATAGGTAGGATCAACTATTTCTTAAATAATTAAAGGGAATAGTTAAAGCTTTTCTTGTTTTCCTGTGACCTCTTCTCACAAGCTAATTTCAGTTTTAAGTAGTGATGTTTCAATAATTGATTATAATTGAAAATTGATAGGTTAGACCTAAAATTGGCGACAATCAATTGTTTTTTGTCATAATCGATCATCGATTTAACTGGTGAGTTGTTTATCTTTTTTCCTTTGTTATTTAAGTTCGGGTTTTTTTCCGTCAATTTTCTCCTTTGAGTTCACTTATACAATCGGAAGTGTTCAGTTGTTATCATTAACAATTTGGCCAAAATCAACAACAGCACTAAATAACTTCTAAAATACACAAACCATAAACCTAGTGTATTATGAGTTATTGTGCAAGAATTAAACTACAATTAAGGTTTTGTCCAAAACCGATCGTACTATCGATTATCGGTTACTTGAGTCGAACTGATTATCGATAGTCAAACTGAAACCGATTCTCAACCCTAGTTTTAAGCTGTATGTAGATGAAACATTCTTTATATTACCCATGTTAGTGATTGTAAACTGCTTTAACGCAGGGTTTAAACTTAAGCAAAGCATTGTTATTAGGGCCCTGTAAAAGTTTGAAGGTGCCCTATAGTAATCAGCCTGTTCATCCATCTGTCTGTCCATCAACATTTTAATGTTTTTTGTTAATAACTTATCAGCCAGTTTAGGATCAAATTAATACTATCTTAACTTCCTCACAGTAATAATATGCTGTTTTGTGACAAGTAATGGAACTAATGCTTAAATGTCGTGAGATTTATGGGCCTTTGTATACTTAGAAATGATGACATCTGTGGTTTTGTTATGTTAACAACTTAAAAACAGTTCAATACACAAAGTTCAACCCCTTCCATACTCTGTTGGAATAAGTCAGTTGATGGAAAACAATACATTTGTCAAGGATGGCATGCCAAACTAATAAAATATAAATCAGCAGTTGCCAATAACTGCATAACATGCCTTCGAATTGCAACCCCTTGTGATGGCTCTAGTTACAGTTTCAAAGTAAATCCTTTATGTAGCATGTTTAAAATGATGTTTTTTCCTGATGTATTTCAGATGAATGTTCGATATCTGACAAGTCCTTATCGGTATCGGAATACTCTACTTCCGACCCAAACTGGCGAACAGTAGTTGGGAAGTTTGTAGCAGTGAACAGTGTGACAATGAGTTGTAGCTGTGATCTAAGCCCCCCTGGTATGTCCCCCTACTGTCACCTTGGGGACGGGTGTTTGGACCTCATCTTGGTGTCTGACTGCTCTAGGTTAGATTTCCTCAAGTTTCTGATGAGGACTGCTAAAGGAGAAGAGGTGAGCATTGTTATTTTACATTATAGGCCATATCAATTAATATAAAAGACAGATTGGCCGTAAGAAAATTAGGGTGAGCAGTGAAATTAAAATGCAGATTTTTTTTATTTAGTTTGAAAACAGGAGTGGTTGGAAATGAAAGTATTTCTTTCTTATATAATTTATATATATAATGGATTGAATACCAATTATGACTTTTCTCTTCCTGCTGAGTGTTTTTTCCAGGAAATGTTCTTATTGAATACAGATTTTTTAAACCTTGCAGTATTCTCAAAATGGCCAGAGACAAGACACTTTGCTGTATTTGATGAAATATTGCTTTCGCATTTAGGAGTTTAAATATGCCATTCATTATGACTAAAAATTCTTTATCAAACGTTTTCATGAATAAATAGGAGTAGGTTCATTTAAATGTCCTCTCATAGGGATTGGCCGACTTGGGCGATGGATGTATGAATTTTATCCTTGTGTTTGACTTTTAGAGGATTGAATTAGTTAGCTATGCTATGCATGTATTTCATGTTCAGACTGCAACACTTACTTTTTGAAATTTTGTGATATTATGTTCACTGCTTTGAGTTAACTTCACATTATAAGCCTGTTTAAATAGTGTTTTTTTAAAAGTCGAAATATTGCCATAGCCTTGGTGTCATCATCATCGTTGATGTGAAAAACTTCCTATTGTGCACAATATTTAAAGTGAATTTGCTTCACATACCTTTATAGACAATACTTAAAGCTTGTAATTCAGGCTTTAATAATTGTCATGTTATGCAATGGGCTATCACTTACACAAATTCAAAAACTATTGTTAACAAAATCACCCATAAAGCATGGTCTCCTTATTCTTCTGTTTCAGCGTCACAACCTAGACTTCATACAGATGTACCGTGTGAAGGAGTTCACGTTCCGGCCCCTAACGGAAGATGAGGACCTGGAAAGCCTCGCCAGTACAGAGGACCTGACGACACACAGGAAGAGGGTAAAATTGAAACGGCAGACTTCCAAGACGAGCGTGTGGAACTGTGATGGGGAGGTGATAGATCAGGCCAAGATCAGTGTCAGGTAGGGGAATATGTTCCTTATTTCATTTGGATTAATATGGGTTAATAATGGTAAGATGTTCATTTTTACTTTTCGGAAATAAAGTCATAGCCTTGTGTCAGTTTCATAATGCAAGATCTTCTGTTTGCTATAACTTGAATAACTTTCAAGATATGAATTCAATAAGGTACTTTGCTAGGCCAATGGTATTATAAACTGGGTTAGCTTCATGTTCAAAATGAGATTATGCACATAAGCCCAATGTCTAAGGCTAATATACTTGTTGATTCATGCACCTTGATTATGCGTGACATGTGATTTTTGTGATTATTTAGAGGAGTGTTGGTGACTTCTTTGTGTTAACTAAGTGGTATTTTATTCCTTTTACACAAGATTTTCATGTTTGGGCTTAAACATTTAGAGTTCTCATTTAATTTTTGCAGAGTTCACTGCCAGCTGATCAACCTGTTTGCCCGAGGTGTAGAAGATCTCAACACAAGTGAAGATCAGAAGTGTAAGACTTGCTGTACACCCACATTTGACAGACTGTGAACTGCCTTCTGATTGGCTGAGGAGCAAGCTACAAATGCAAGACTGCATTTCATTGGATGAGATGCAGTCTTGATACTGTGTAAAGCTACACATCATTGGTGGAGGGACAGGCTTGATGTCATGAGAAGCTGCATATTATTTGTACAAATGTTTTGTACAAATGTGAAGCTGTATTTGATTGGCTAAGAAACAGAATTTGTTTTCTGTAAGCCTGATTTTGATTGGTTGTTTGGAATGCAGCTGTCTACAAGTATCTATTGGATCTATTGATTGGACCAGCACAATGAGTGAGTGCTCTAACTGATAAATATTTGAAAAACAGTGTGCTGCACCAATTCAAGAGAACTTTACACATGTACATCTAGTTGCAGAAATGCAGATAAGCATTTGAGAAATATGAATTCAAGCTTAAAAACTGTCTTATTTTTTCTGCTAATGCTTTACAAAGACTTAGAATTTAAACTCAGCATTATGATATTTTGGTAACAGATTGAAATGATAGATTTTTGCTGTTTTTAAGTTATAAATCAATTGACCTGTTTGGCTTTTATTCTAAGTATAAGAAAAACACCGCTTATCATGCTTAAAATTGATTGATTGTAAGTTTGTGATTGTTATCTGATATACACCTGTATTAAAGACACTACTAATCATGCTATAAAAGTTATAGTATAAAATGTTAAAAAAAGTTTTCCAGCGAGCCTTTACATTCCACAATACTGCAATAATTTATTAAAGACAGGTTGCAGATCATGAGGATATGACTTTATTGTTTTATGTTAATCTTTATAATGCTATTTTTTTCATCATCCAGTAAATCCTTTTGTAAATGTTATCATTTGGAAAAGCTGTAGATAATTATGTGTGGTGCATAAATTCATGTTTTAATATAATTATGCTGTATAATTTTGTTGAAGCGGACTGTATTTTTCGTGTTTTTTGAATAATTTATTTGTGTGTTTTTTGATAATCTGTATATTAAAGATACATTGTGTCAGGTACACATGTTGTTTATGGAAGCCTGTTTCATTAAAGATCTTAATCGTAAAGAGAAATGATCTCAGTATTTTAATTTTGCTCAATAGTTGCTAAATATAAGCTTTAATAATTTTTTGGCAGTATCATAATTGAAAACATAGTCAGGTTAACGAAATTTAAGACTTTTTAAGTAAGGACTAAGATCTTTTAATGAAACAGGGCCCTAGTTAAGATAAAAATCAAATTATCTTGGTAGTTACCTGACTGATGATATCTTAATCTTTCTTGATTTATGTGGTTATTTGATTTTTATGAACAGTCAGTTACTAAATCAAATAGAATCAATGCAAACAATTGATTTTAGTATAGTTTCTTAATTGTATCAATGCAAACAACTGGTTAGCATAGTTTTTTTATTGTTTCAATGCAAACAACTGGTTAGCATAGTTTTTTATTGTTTCAATGCAAACAACTGTTTAACATAGTTTCTTATTGTTTCAATGCAAAAAACACGTTATCATGGTTTCTTAAATGTTTCAATGCAAACAACTGGTTAACATAGTTTCTTATTGTATCAATGCAAACAACTGGTTAACATAGTTTCTTATTATTTCAATGCAAAAATGTGGTTAGCATAGTTTCTTAATTGTATCAATGCAAACAACCAGTTAACATAGTTTCTTATTGTTTCAATGCAAACTATCGGTTAACATAGTTTCTTATTGTTTCCATGCAAACAACTGGTTAGCATAGTTTTTTTATTGTTTCAATGCAAACAACTGGTTAGCATAGTTTGTTATTGTTTCAATGCAAACAACTGGTTAGCATAGTTTTTTAATTGTTTCAATGCAAACAACTGTTTAACATAGTTTCTTATTGTTTCAATGCAAAGAACACGTTATCATGGTTTCTTAAATGTATCAATGCAAACAACTGGTTAACATAGTTTCTTATTGTATTAATGCAAACAACTGGTAAGTATGTTTTTGAATTGTAACAATGCAAACAACCGGTTAACATAGTTTTTTATTGTTTCAATGCAAAAATCTGGTTAGCATACATGTAGTTTCTTATTTGTATTAGTTTCTTATCATTTCAATGCAAACAACTGGTTAACATAGTTTCTTATCATTTCAATGCAAACAATGGGTTAACATAGTTTCTTATCATTTCAATGCAAACAACTGGTTAACATAGTTTCTTATTATTTCAATGCAAAAATATGGTTAGCATAGTTTCTTAATTGTATCAATGCAAACAACCAGTTAAGATAGTTCCTTATTGTTTCAATGCAAACTATCGGTTAACATAGTTTCTTATTGTTTCAATGCAAACAACTGGTTAACATAGTTTCTTATTGTTTCAATGCAAACAACCGGTTAACATAGTTTCTTATTGTTTCAATGCAAAAATATGGTTAGCATAGTTTCTTAATTGTATCAATGCAAACAACCAGTTAAGATAGTTTCTTATTGTTTCAATGCAAATTATCGGTTAACATAGTTTCTTATTGTTTCAATGCAAACAACTGGTTAACATAGTTTCTTAATGTTTCAATGCAAACAACCGGTTAACATAGTTTCTTATTGTTTCAATGCAAAAATATGGTTAACATAGTTTCTTTATTAAATCAATGCAAAAAATATGTTGTATAGTTCAAACAAGTGTTCTTATACAATATATTAAGGAAGTTTATAATCGGTATCGGTATCAATGCAAAGACTACTTGTCACAAATTTGTATATATGACATATTTTATGAAGTGAACAAGGCAATAATTATGAAAATATGTTTGATTTAATTGTTGTATACATATTGTTAATTTTTTTAAAAATAACATAGTTTGTATCAAACGATATGTGTGATGTATGTATTTGCATTCTTTATAACTACATTTCTTTTTGTTTAAAAATGCTGTTTTGTACAGTATACTAATTACTTTGATAAAGGTGTTCATGATAAAGGATACATGTAGTTGAGGATTGTTCAGAACTATGTAAAGAGCAGCCTGGTTGTTAACACCACTAAAGTTAACCTTTTAAATTTTGGCTTCCTCAAAATTTTATGGACACAATTGTCATCTGCAGTATTTCTAACAAAGATTTAGATAATTGTTTCAGCTGTTCTTTCAAAAATTAAATATCATGATCACATTATAAAATACTTTACCTTTGAAAGTTAACAACAATGTTTTTGTCATGTTGTTAACTTTAACAAAGTTCTGAGCAATTGGCCCATGTTTCGATAAAGGTGTTTAAGATTGAGAATATTTGTATTTGTTTTATGGATTAATTTATATAAATGATAACAATGTGTTAGTTTTCAATATATAATGTAAATGATCATGTTTATACTGTGTGTTGCGTCTATGATTTTGTTAAATAGTTTAATGTGCTTTAAAAAAAAATTCCATGTTTTTTTTTTAAGCTCTATATTCTGATCTTGGCTTTTGTCATACTGTTATGTGTGCTTATCTACAAATAACATATGACATTTTCCGCATGTCGATGATTTCTTTTCAATTGTACACCTATGGTCATATACCTGTGAACAAAACAATGAAGCAATTTTATTAATTTCATAAATATACAATTAGTTTTTAAAATCACACCTGAAGTAATTCAGTGAGTGTTAAAAGCTGATACTTTTTAAGTGTGTGAGCAGTTAATACAGCACTTGTTTACCTGTATCTTCTAAATGTTGCTTTGTTCACAGATCAATGGCCTAAGGTGTACTACTATTTTGCAATTAATGTATGTAGTAAATTAAACTATACACAATTATAGACTATATTGTTCAGTTTTTAATATATGGGTATTGGATGATATTCTTCAAATATTGCGTTAAGTAGAGCATTTTTTAATGGACTGGTTTGTTGTGCCTAGTATCTTGGACGGTACAAGTTTGTGGGTGCTTAGTCTTTATAGAGGTGCATTTCATTGTTGTGTACTTTTTATCTCTCTATATGTCAATTTGTGGGAGTTGAGATGGCACTCGCTTGCTTGAAATATCCCTGTAATAAGATGTACAGTTTCATTGCTTGTTCATGTTGTAACATTACACAGTTGATTTTGTCAAAGAAAACAATGTATTGTCATAGTTCTTAAGTACATGTTGTCTGAGTAAATTTAAAAATAGTAAAATATTAACGTGAGGCTATGAACGCTTGTTACTATTGACAATTAGCAATTGTGTAGCATGGCCCATCAATCTGACTGATATACTTTTGGGGTTATATTACAGAAACATCTTAAGTTAAAATTTTACCTTTTCCTTAAATTCAAGATTTTCCTTAATTTTATTTCACTGGTTGAAAGTGTTAAGCTTAGTCTATATCCCTCAATAAAAATATGGAAACTTAAGTTTTTTTAAAATGAAAATCCATTTTAAATAACTATTTTTTTCAAGAAATATAACACTTCCAATATTTAAACTTAATTTGAAATATATTAAAATTTTCTTTAGATGCATCTGTAATACGGACCCTGGAGTGGTATCCATTTCACAAAACATCTTAAGTCATTTCCTAGCTTAAGTCTTTTTCTGAAGTTTAGTATCTCACTGGTCACTTTATATAAAAACTTTATATCTGAAATCCTTTATTTTCATTGATTTTATTGAATATGCTTATTTTTATTTCAAAAACATTTATACTTTTCTGTTTATTTAATTCTGCAAGTTGAACATTTCACTAAAGTTAAGGAATGAATTAAGATGACATAAGAATTCCAATCCTGGGATTATATTCTTGACAAATTGTGAAAAGGGAACAGAGTTTGCATTTCCATATGGTACTGTTTTTTTACTGTTACACTGAAGGATATATTGTTTCTTGAAATCTGAAAAGTTTATAGTAGCACTTTGGCAGGTCATGTTTTATTAATCATTTTATGAGACAAATGTTTGACTAATATTTGAAATTGTTGACATCAGCATTGTTTTAGTGATATTTTCGTATTGTTAAAAGTTTTTATTTTGATAATTCATTATACATACTGGTTTTTTGAAATGAATGTACATTTTTTTCTGATTAATCATGTGAATTACTTTGGCTTTTGTTTTCATGTAAAATTGTTTTCATTGTTTGAAATCATTGCAGTTAGTGATCAAAGAAGTATCAATGCAATTTTGTGTTTAATTTTCATGAATGATTTGGTGAAGGGTTATACACTGTGCAAGTTTTCACAGTTGTAAAGCCATGTGCTATTTCATGTAGAGAATTATGTAAATTTTACAATATAAAATAATAATAATAAAAATAAAAATGCAACTTTCATCATCATTCACAATCAATGCACATGTTTTAATTATTAAGTTTATGTGTTATATGTTTAAGTGAGTGTGCATGCACCCGCCTGTGTGTGTGCATGTGTGTGCGCTAATGTGCGTGCGTGCCTGTGTGTGTGTGTGCTGGACTGTACATTAATGTGCATGCGTGTGTGTGTTTGTGCATGCATTGGTGTGTGTATGTCTGTGCGCACATCTTATTATACGATTGCTTTTTTCAAATGAATATTTCTAAGTTGTTAGAATATCTATTTCTAAACTAAGAGCTTTAATGGTCAGTTTAGGCGAAGTTTATTTGATATGACACACACTAAATATTGAACTGAAATTCTTGATCTTACAAAGTAATAGTATTTTATTGAATGCTCAGTGATAAAATGGCCCCCTACTCATGTATTGTGATCAAAAAAATTATGTAAGTGATCTTTTTCCATTACAGCTATTGTCTAAGCACAAACGTATAATTTGCCTCAGTTTTGGAGGTTAACTTGATTGTTAAAGTCATGACTATTTTGTATGTTTACTCATATTAATGTTAAGTTTGACAGGAACTATACCTGATCAAAACATATGAAAGATTTAAACGAAACAAAAATTGTTAGTTAAAGTAAGATTCTAACTGGATGTGGGTTTGATACTTTGTTTTTATGTTGTATAAATGTGCACTCTTTATATTGTACTTTTGAAACTGTGATTAGAATCAATATGTTATTGGTTCAGTATTTATTTTGATAGGAACTTTCTGTTGTTTCATGGACTTAATTAATTGGAAATAAATCTATATTGTTAAATATCTTGTTTTCATGTCTTTTGTAATTAATGCCATACTCGTTGGTTTAGCTCCACACTGTTAGTTAGGGCTTGCACATCATTTTCCAAAAGATTGCTCTTTTTTCAAGCCTGCTTGTGGTGAGCTGAACTTAGTTGCCACAATGATGGTTGGTTTAAAGAATGGAGTGTTTCTGTTTGTCTGTCTATGTCATCATGGCTTGTTTACTTGGCCATCCACTTGGGGATTTTAAAACGACTTGTTACAAATGTTCAACATGATAAGCTGGCATAATCACATGCAAGACCAATGTCTGCCTGTCAAAGGTCAGAATATTGCACTCAAGTTCAAATTTATATAATTAAATTCATTATATGTTGGCTTGTCAGGACCACAGAAATCTGGATGTATGATGCAGAGCCCAACAGCTGTCGATGGCTCATTTTAATATTGCCTGTCGCCTCTGCTAAGTCAGAGCTCAAAGTGAAAGAGTCATTTTGGGTTGTCCAGACTATATATTGGACGTGCATAGGGGAAATTCTAAAATAACTTGGCACAAATACTCACCATTAGAAACAGACATGTAAGGTGCAAGACCCATATTTGTTCGTTAAAGGTCAAGATTACACATAATGATCATTGGTCAAAATTACTTACGTTGGCTTGAACATGGCAATTCACAGAGGGATTTTTTAAATAAGTTTGCAGAAACATTCACCTGTGAAAAGTAGCCATGTTGCTTGCCTGTACATACCAGTAGGTCAAAGGTCAAGGTCACACTGAAGGGCCATTGGTCAAGATGCCTGGTATTTTGGCTTGTCTGGTCTCTAACTTGGCCATGCCTTGGGAGATTTAAAAATACTTGGCACAAAATGTTTACAATGAGAAGGTGTGTCAACCTATATTGGTAGGTCAAAGGCACATTTGGTGGACAGGGGTCATAATTTCTTTTTTTCACTTAATTGATATACCTGTTATGACGTCAAGTTTCTACTGATTACATTCCGAGTCAAAGAATAATGCCAGTAATACAATCCAATTTCCATATTTATACGAACATCATTTCTATTCAGTAGTGACTTCGACATTATTCTGTTACGCCAACAAAGCTCTACCCTTGCTTAACCAAGCCTCCCCTCAACAAAGTACTCACACACAAAAATGGGGGAAAAAGACCTTTACTTTTGAATTACTTGATACTGAAACTACAAATGATCATCTATTGGTCAAGTGCAACCTACGCACAATATTTCATAATTCTACTTCAAACCATACGTTTGTTACTGGGCAAGCAACCTTTTTTGTAGATATGATCTTAACCTTTTGTTGAGTTTATGGATGTGACCATGACCATTTGATCCTGAAACATAATGCAAGTACAACCTGCCACGGACGTTTCATGGTCTAAGGAGAAACTATTCTTGTGCGGAGAGTTTGATCCTAATAATAAAACAACTCCGTTTGAACGTATTTGCAACTTGAAATCTATGAGAGTCATTCTAACTAAAAGTTTGGGCAAGAGAAGTACAACAAAACAGGACTGTAGTTTACATTTTAATTGGTAATTACCAATAACTTATATAATAATTTGGTAAGGTATTTGATGAAATAATACATTTAAAAAGTATTACACATGACTCGTTTCAAACAATGTAACATGCATGTATATTATAAAAACTGCACACTTTGTGAAGTGTCCATATAAATATCAGTATACTGTGTAAAAATCTTTAAATAGAAAAAGTTGAAAAATACATACAACACTGATAGCACAAACCATAATTGTTACACAATCTTGTCTGGTACGATTTGGAAAAATATTTAAGGCAATAGCTAATAAAATAACAACTTTAAGTAACAGATTTCTAAACAACAATTCAAGTTTAAAGGGACTAGACACCATATGGTCCCAAAATCGACAAATACATTATTTCCTCAAAACAAGCCTAGAATTGTCAATGGAAGCAAGTAGGAGGCGGATAATACATCATTTTACATGATGTAAAATAATATAGGCAACAATGCCAGCTAGTATGAGGCCGTCGATAAATCATTTTACATGATTAAAACAATCATGCCACTGTCTTAGCTGAGTTTCCCTGTTTAAAAATAACACATAATCATTTCCAAGATTAAAAAAGTGCAGATTGTTTTTTTCTGACACCATGCAAGTCATATGATTGTTTCACATTCTTATCAGTCAACATGTTTTTATCTACTGGCCGTCATTTTCAGTCGAGTTAACCACTTTCAAAGTTACCATTGATCATCACCAATATGGATCTCCTGTTGTTTTGCAGCAGTTTAATGCTTACTTGCAATGTTCAGTCTTCCCGGTAGCCACAAAGTTGGTATATTTTGCATGTTAAAGTTACTTAATGAGTACAGATAAATAAACCAAAGCTTTTTTAAATTTACTGGATTTTACATGGTAGACAAATCAGTAAATTTCGAAAACTGCGAAAGATGCATGTGTCGTAAGTGAAGTGATACATCAGAAAGTAACATGCAATGCATTTTACACAATGATATCAATTCTATGTATGTTTTGGACAATTTTATTTTTTTCTTCCTATTGTATCATCTGGTGTCTAGTCCCTTTAAATGGCTGTATATAAAGGCATTGCTATAATTCTCATTAACAGTACCCTTTTATTTCAGAGAAAAGTAAATAAGCCATATTCTGGTTTGATTTAAATATAAACGAAAAATAGGCTTTCTGTTCTCAAAAAAACAAAATTACACAGATTTTCATACTGAAAAATGCTTTTAAAAGGCATTAACAATAATAAGCAATTGTAGATTATACAACCATAATGAAAGTACTTATAAACAAATAACTTTAAAAATACAATCAAAATAACATTAGCTTGCAACAAAGATAAGAATTTTAAATGCTGAAAGAATTTGTTCACCAATAATTACACAAGAAAACATTTTGTGTATGTGGTCCAAAATATTTACTGACCCACTCATACGATTTACTGGACGATTGTAAGGCTTAATTAAGATCATAAATTTCAAGGCATAGCATCATTTTTGGCTTCAATTGCGTTTCAATGAAAAATATTGTAAGGACCTTTGTAGAAATGATCTGCCCCTGGCTTAACAGTAGTATCAGTGAGCACTCTTTAGAAGCCTAAGGTTTACGGCCAAGATATCTGATTGAGATGGGCCCAGCATTGTTAATAACATTTTGGGACCTACATAACAGAAGTATCAGCATCTGACTGGCAAATAAACAGAAACCAAGGTCAGTTATGCATAAATCATTTTTATACTGTAAATATACTCAGCAACCAGGGGAACAAACATCACTGCTCGTCTGTGTTTTTTTAGTCAAACAAGGGACATAACTCAATATATATTTAAGCCAGAGTGTTTGCTCCTGCTATAAAGTGGTTTTGTCTTTGGCATCATGTGTACTAAGTTTTATTTAAATTTCATGAATGGCTTTGAGGTTATGAATGTTTTGCACAATGCCCCTGCCAACACTAAGGATATGGCAATACTTCAACTTTTTTTCTATATGAAACTGATGAGATTAAAAAAAAATGTCCACTTTTATCACTCACTGAAATGCCCAAATAGCTATAAAAAATACATTTCCCTGTCCAATAAGTTAAAGAAACTTGTATAAGGCAACCAAAAGTTTGCATATAAAAGAGTAAATATGTTTTGACTGTTTAGTAAGTTATAATATTCAGAATGTTAAATGCAAAATAAGTTATTTGGTACTGGCACAGACCCTATTGTCAGAAATATCAACACTAATCTTAATGGATATGGCATCAATATAAGTTTCTAATATTCAAATTAGCTTCCTTTGAAGAGCAAAATTTACGATTGTCTTGATCGTCTGTGAAGGCATCGGCACATTTTTTTTCTCTCTGAAAGTGTTGGATTTAGTTGTTTGTATGTAAAATGACTAGTTTGATAATGGTAAGCATGATTGCTGGAGTCCTTATGAATGGGGAAATCCTAATTTTAGGAAAACAAAAAACTTCTGAGAAATATATTCATTTCCTTCTATGTGTGTTATGCGCATTTTTACCATGTATTAATTAACAAGTTTTGCTGTTTGATGAAAGTATGAATATTTTGTTTCATTTCTTCAAATGTCCCGAAATAATTTTTATACAATAAGTGCATCATTTATAAAATGTATTCAACTTAATGCAAAATCATGTGTAATTAAATAAAAGATACGAAACACGAAAAAACTTAACAGGTATCGTAAGGTGTACCAACAATCACTTTAAACACAGGTATAAATAAATTGTTACAATGTACATAGTAACCAGTACAGCAATAACCGGGATAATGGGGTTACAGAATGCAACAGTTGTCTAAATGCTAATAATAACTATAGAATATAACAAAAATATTTTGAGTATTTCATTCACTTGGGAGTTCAAGGCAAAACAAGTTCAAAAAACGACTATTTCGTTTACACTTCAAACTGTTTTCCTTTTCCCCCCGCGAGTGGTTCAGCAGTTTTGCACTGTTTGACTATATATTTCAGCACCAATAACACTAGCACTGTGTCCTACGAGGGATAAAATCATCCCTTACTACCAGATCTATATTTGTAGCTAAAATCAAGTACGTCTCTAGGGCTAATCCATTTAAACATACAATCAAACCCCAGAAAGGCAAAAGATTCTGTAGGGGGAGGTTCCTGTTCGTTTTTCGACCTTTTCAGTTTAAATAAACATCTAAAGGGTAACATTCCATTTTGAAAGGGCCTTCCTGTGGTGGGTTATATGTTTAAACGAAATAGCCTTTACTACTAAATGTATATTTTTAGCTACAATCAAGTACAAAGAGATGAATGTACATAGTTTAGTCGGATAACACTGCAATGGCAAGGTATGAGTAGCACAAAAATGTACGTGAGTAAGGGGCGGTTCCAATAAATATCGCAGTTGATTTTAGTCATTAATTGAAATCACATAGCGGCATAGTTTCA